>NC_084591.1:23641089-23941089 GCF_033807715.1 Cololabis saira | reverse complement strand
TGGAGATCGCTCCAGGCTTCTAGTTCACAGCTTTTCAATACTCTGCAAGCACCCAGACAGCAGGATGCATGACATTCACTGTCAAGATTAGTGATAATGCCCACAGGGACCCAAACAAAACCAGTAACTAATGAATAATACAAAAACACAACCTAATTTAGACAAGGGGTCTACCACATGGAAAAGAAAAAAAAACATGCACACATTATGGGATTGAATGATGGATTCATGCCGTATGGACTGGAGACTGGTCAAGGGTATGCCTTTGCCCATTGCCTCAGAAGAGCTGGGAAAGGCACCCGTAGACCCCCATGAGCCTAAATAGGAATGAATGGTTGGATGGTTGTATGATGGAATTACCACGATTCCTGGGTAAAAGTTTGTTTACTTTGTTTTAAATGTAATGTATGTCCGTGGGATGAACAGCTCATGCCTCCAACATGTTTTATTTGTTTACCAAGTGCATGGACCTCATTAGGGCAGCACAGTGGTTTAGTGGTTAGCACTGTTGCCTCACAGCAAAATGTTCCCGGTTCAACTCCCTGGCAGGAGTCTCTGTTTTTTGCATGTTTGCATGTTCGTTTGTGAGTTTGTATGTTCTCCCCATGCTTGCGTGGGTTCCCTCCGGGTACTCCGGCTTCCTCCCACAGTCCAAAAACATGCATGCTAGGTAAATTGATGATTAAATAGTGTAGTGTATGCAGAATTTAATTTTTTTTTTATTTGCTTTGTTTGTTTTGTTCTTTGTTCTTCTTGGGAGAAGAAACAGAACAAAATATATACATCATGGACATCCCTGGAAGGTACAGTTAAAGGCAGCAAATTTTGCTCAAAAATCTATGTGTACTCTTATGCTATAATCACAAATCTCTAAAACTATTTTTGCTTATACAAGGGCATCAGTAAGCATAGAGAAAGACAAACATCCATTCACGCATACACACACACCTATGGACAGTTTATAATTGTCAGTTAACCTAGTCATACATGTTTTTGGATAGTGGGTGGAAGCCGGAGTACCCGAGAGAGTGGCAATGCAATTCCAGTGGTAACAACCAAGCCACCATGCGGCCCAAATAAATGTCAAGGTGCAACATTAACATGTGCAATGAAGAGTATGATGAACTCTGGTTATGATGAATTTATCTTAGTATTCAAGAGGTCAGATTGATCTATAATTTCGCTTCATGTGTTTTACAAAAAGACAAGGTGAACATCAATGTATAATCTAACCATCTCTGTAACAAATGAATCCCTATGCATGAACAATTTCACAAGATCCTTTAATTTTTTTATGCTGTTTAGGTGGCATATTTCACCTATATAAGAAGGTGCATTTAAGTTTGAATGGCATACAGAACAGCACATTAAGATTAAAGAGGAAAGCAGCTGGCCAAGGAAGCCACAAGAGAACTGATCCAGTGCCAGTGCACCCACACACTCTGGCACACATTGATTTCATGCCAGACTGAAGAGATGACTGGGAATATGTATGCCTCAATCAGACAAGATATTAAAAGGAGAAGATAACTTAGGCAGCTAAAAAGAATATTGCTTCACATTTTCTCATCAGTTTAGACTTGTTACGATCCAAGGAGTGATCAAGTGGACTCAACTTGACAAAGACTTAGCCATTCATTGTCACCACTGATCATAACAGAAGTTTCATTAGTGCCACAGATAAAAAAAAAGATTTAGTGATGTTTCGAAATAACACACGTTTGACAAATGTTGGATGGTGTTACGGTGGAACAAATAACTGAAAATCTCAGTTAGGACAGAAAAGGCAGGTAAGATTCCTGCAACAATCATGACACATAACCACAATATTAAGGAAATAATAATGCTTTATGACAACAATGTCAAAAGGGGAAATTCCTCTGTGATAGGATAGCTTTCTTCATAACCCACCCCCCCTAAAAGAAAAAAACCTTGGGCTCATTAGGGGAGCCGGCTAGTGGTCCTTTTCTCCGGTCCAGCCGGCTGTGAATCATCGTTATAGAGAAGCCGTTTGTACTTTGACCCCACAGCCCACAGAAAGCTGGGAAAAAAAAACTCAAGCTCCTCTGCTTCCCGTCAGCAAAAGATACAGGAAGCAGACAGGTTGCTTAATATGAATCCATTTTCCCTGCTGTTAGAGTTATAGCGGTCTAATAAAGTGCATTCCAGCACATCCAACACTCTCACATCCGAGACTCTCACACCCAAGGCGCAGGTGTCGTGTTGCTTTTGATTGGTGGCCAGTGTACTCAAGAGAAAAACAGTCAAGAGGAAATAAATAAATAAAAATAAACTTTTCCATTTTCTTCCTTTTTTTAATCATAATCATTGCGCTCCCCCCCAATGTTCCAACAAACAATCTCGCTGTTGTCACAGTGATTAGCACTTAAAAGGAAAAATGCAGGATCTCAGTGGTTTGAATGTTTGCCTTAAGAAAACTACAAAATGCATCATGCAGATCTGAGAAATTGGCTTCACTTAAAATCTGAGTTCACACAGAGACAAAGGAAACAGAGGCAACCAGAATGGATTTTGTCAATGTAAAGGCAACAGCTCGAATGACGTGAACCCCAAGGCAATTGGTTCAACTTAACTGCAGACAAGGTTACAACCAACTTCCTTGAGGGAGAAAATACAGGACATTTAGCTTCTTTTTTTTTTTTTAATGAACAAAGTTTAAAAACAGTAACAGATATGTTATATAAAAGCTTATAATTAACCAAACTGATTCCAAGAAAAAAAAATGAAGCAATTTGCTATAATCAGGATATGTAACTCAAAATATGGAAGCAATGTAAAAACAAAAGGGGTTATGAGGAAGAGACAACTCGTCCACTGAAGTGAATGTCCCCTGCACTTCTCTGATCCGAGACAACCATTGTACAGATCGCGAAGCTGTGATTGTTCATGGCTACACATGATATCAGTGTGACAGTAGCACACAATGCTTTGAAGAACACACAGAGCTAAAGAGGATCCCCCGCCCTTACAAACCCCTTCCAGAAAAAAAGAATAAAATAATCCCTCATGAAAAAGTAGAAGGAAATATTTACATCGCATTCCACTGCCTGTGTTAAATTACAAATCAATGACAATAAAACAGAGATGTAGTTCACTGAGAAGTTAGGTACGTGTGGAAAGAAAGCAGAAAAAGCCCTCCAAAGATAAACAGCCTATGACTGATTAAAACAGCAAAGCCGTCAGTCTGCCTAAGTAGCTCGGTGTCCTCGACTGTGGGTGATTATCCTTCGCTTGGCTTGGGGGTATATTAGACTGTCAGAGAGCAGAAAACAGCCAGCTGGTCTCGCAACAACATCCTGGGTGAAGTAGCATTTCTATCACTGTGAAACAGATGAGCTCTGCAGAGAGCTGTGCATACCCCTCCTGGGGCAACGCACAAAGAATAGCAAGTGGTAACTTTTGGAGAGCTTGGAGATCAGACAGTCAGATCACAATAAACACTTGCCACTGATCAGCTATGCTCGAATTTCAAAAAAATATTACACCAACAAGAACCTAAGCCTTAAAAAAAAAAAAAAAAAAAGGAAATTATAAGGTTTGGTTTGTTTTGAGTTAAATTCCTGCAAGGAACAAAAAGAGCTGCCAGAGCAAACTGGGTTTAAGAGAAGAGTCTATTTTCCAGAGTAGAATCAACAACATACTTTGGCAGTCCACAAGGAAGGCAAAGAGGTCTTTGTGTTGTGGCAGAGTCACAGTCACAGTGACAATAAAAGTTCCTCTGTCATGGGTCAGAGCTGGTTAACCTTTTGATCTTCCTCCTCCTCCTAATATGGTTTTTTAACATTAAAAGGTTTTAGAGCAAGCCAAAGAAACCAGACTCATTACCAGAGAAAAAAAAAAGCAATGGAAACTGTGTGCTTGAGAATTTTACTGAGAGAAAATATAGCTTACATTCGAGATGTGATATTCTCCAGTTAAGAAGTCACACTAGGAGGAAAACAAGAAAAGTAAACAAAAACGTTTCCCAAAGCATTTCATTTTTGGTGAAATTTTAAATGAATTAATCAGATTGCAAATGGATCACAACAAATTGTCAGGAAAACAATTTGATGCAACAGGACTTCTACTGACTTGTATTTTTACTTTTGCTGTAAAGTGCCCTGGCTTTTCTTGTGAAGTGGTCCTGCACAAATAAACTAAAAAACTCATAAACCAATTAGAGTTTTAGTGTTTCTTTCTTAAATTAAAACTTGAAATGAAATGACACAGTAGCCTAGTGCAGACCAATCTGGTAAGGATCAATTTGTAAAATCATAAACAAGTAAATAATTTAAAATAAAGTTTAAAAAAAATCCACAACTACAACTTGGAAGTAATCTTGTGCAACAAATGATTTCCCGATTAAATAATTAAAAACTGTTGAGTCTAGGTCAATAAGCAAAGGTAACCGTGTAAGCCCACAGCTATCAGTTGTAAAAAAAAAAAATATGTGGACTTAGAACTGAAAGTGTGATTCATAGAAATGGTCTTGAATGCCAGCAGTGGCGTTAATTCAGTCGAAGCTAAGGTATGGCAAGGTTACGAGTCACAAAACTTAACTACATCCAGCAAATACTCATCACAGAAGTCTGCTATGTAGCTTATCTGTGTGGTCAAGAAAATTGGAACTTTTTCAAATGCAGTCTCGCTCACTGCAAAAACTAAAAAAAAAGGAATATTTTTCTTATTTCTAGTTAAAATGTCTAATTTTTAGTCAAAAAATCTCATTACACTTAAAACAACAGTCATCACCAGAAAAATAACTTGTTACTTTACCATGTTCACCTGTTTCAAGTAAATTTTCACTTGAAATAAGTAGAAAAATCTGCCAGTGTGACAAGATTTATCTTCTCATTACAAGCAAAAAAATATTGTTCCACTGGCAGATTTTTCTACTTATTTTAAGTGAAAATCTACTTGAAACAGGTGAAAATGGTTGTTTTTGAGTCTTGTCTTAGATGTAATTAGTTTTTTTTTTACTAAAAATTAGACATTTTAAGTAGAAATGAGATAAATATTCTTGTTAAGATTTTCAGTTTTTGCAGTGTATAATAACTAGTGAAATCGATCATGTTGTTCTGATTTGCATTTGTAGTTATTCTATATGTATTAAGTAATAGAATAATCAATACAAATAGACACAGAGTAATTCCATAAATGTATTTAAAAAACAAACATTTACATTTTCCCTTGAAGCCGAGGTGTGGCGGCTGCCATACCTTGCCATACCCAATTGACGCCCCTGAATGCCAGTAATCAAAGTTTGAAAATACATGCCATGAAAACGAGTCCTGAAAACGCCTCAACTAAGTGACAGTTCCTGCTGAAATAGTTTGGCAGTAACTTTTCCAGAGGGGTTTCCTCCAACACCTCCCACCACGAGTCCCCCAGAGAGGCGCCGGCTCCAGCGGGGACAGAAAGGGCTGATACCGGTCCGCGAGCCTGGAAACTTATTGCCACTATGGCACTTGGCAGCACATCAGCAGCCAGCCCGCTGCTCGGGCTGCAGGCTGGAAAAACTTCCAGAGCAGCAGGCTGCTCCAGCCCGGCTAACAGCACACCTTTCGGCCGCAGGCTCCAACACGGTCCCCTGAACCCCGAGGGCTCAGCTCGGCTCGAGCAGCATCTCTTTCAGGGGACACGGCCAGAGTTTGGGGTCCAGATTAAACCCGCTGTCTGCGGTTCCGAGGCGGTGAAGCGTTGCAAGGCAGACACATACAATGAACAGATTCAACAGCGACGTCAAGTTGTAAAGTACTGGCTTTAGTCCCGTATAACAAAGGCTGAATGAGAGTATGGTTCGTGAAATAGACATGTAATTCCAGTGACTTTTTTAAATGTAGTATTACCTTAAATTATGCAGTGCCCGGAGAAATCCCTGAAATAAAGCACCCTGCCGACGTACCGCTGTTGCTCAACTTCTCCCAACTGCCTGCAGTGACAACAGCTGTCAGGCTGGCTGCAGCCAGCACACGTACTTCCGGGAAGGATTTTCAAAGTATACAAACATGCTGTTTTTTCTTTCTTTTTTTTTTCTATAACTCACAGATCGAAGCTGAGGGGATACATTATTGCAGTTTCGAAATAATAACGAAAAGAAAAACATTTACCTATAAAAGTTGTTCCAATGAAATGCCATTTGAAATGTGTTATGAGTAAAACTCACGCTTTTATTTTGTAAGCAAAAAACATGTGTCATATACCGGCAGCGGTCGCAGTAATAAGGGGACGGCAATACGCTACAAACAAAACAGACAAGTTCAAAACTGGGATTTTTTTATTTTAAAATCAGAGAATTTGCAATTAGGCGCAGCAAAGAAATCTTTTTTTTTTTTTATGAATATCCTAATTAATCAGTTGCAGCTGCTAAGTTCCAAACACAACTTAAGTCAAGTCTGTCACTTTTTCTTAATGATGCACTCTGTGAAGAAATCAATCGTTTATTTATCAATTTTGTTTGGAAAAATAGATACCACCATCTCAAGAAAGACATTCTTAGTTTAAAGTGAGCAGAAGGAGGTTTAGAAATTTTATTTTTTTTAACTTAAATTCCACATTTGAAGTTAAATGGCTTAAGGAATGTTTGGAACCAGCAGAGTCACTATGGAATTTTATTCCACACAATATATTTTAGAAAGTAGGAGGCTTACGACTTCTGATGGGCTGCAACCTCACAGTTTCTAAATTACCGGTGAAACTCTCAACATTTTATCAACAGGCTCTAGGGAAATGATGTTATCTCCACATGATTGTGTATGTGAATGTATCTAAAGGTGCATGCATCCAATCTCGAGCCAAGTGGTTAGAGAAAGGAGAAAAGAAATAAAGTTATATCTCTTGATATAAATGGTGTCATAGGTTCTGATCCTAACAACATCTCTAATTACATCAACTCCTTTTACAATAAATGAAATACATCTGAATTTGGTCAATCAAAGTGTGACACGTTTATGAAACACATGCAAAACTTTACGCCCTTAATTTTTAAGAATTTCCAAGAGGAATGTGAAGCCAGACCTTTATGCTCAGAAACTACCAATGATGTGCACTCAGTGAGACTGAGGAAATCACCTGGAAGTGATGGCCTTACTGTGGAATGTTATCAGTGTTTTTGGGACCTCAAAGATAATCTTTTATAGATGTATAATGAATGCATAGACAAACAAGAAATTACAACAACCATGAAGCAAGGACTGATAACTTAATTCCTAAGCCAGAAAAAGACCCTTTGGTTCTAGAAAATATATCAAAAATCTAGCAAACGTTTATGCCAAACGACTAAAAAATAATTTAGAAGAGATCATTAGTAAAAACCAAAATGACTACATGGCAAGGCGTCATATTAGCTCTAATGTCAGATTAATATTGGACATAATTGATTATTCTAATTATATGAACTCCAAAGCACTGATGATCTTTCTCAACTTTTATAAGGCATTCAGTTCGATGGACACGCCTTCATGATGCAAACCCTACAAACCCCTTGGTTTTGGAAATAAATTGATCAACATAATTGCCATGTTATATAATTACATAAATAGCTCAGTCATTCTATATCCTAAAATGTCTAAAAGTTTTTCTAGAGGTTTACGCCAATGCTGCCCTATTTCCTTTTTTTTGTTTTCGGTTGTTGAACTTTACGTTGAAATATTTCGTGCAACCCAAATATTCAAGGCTTAACAATCTTTAAGACAGAAGTTAAAATTTCACAGCAAGCCAATGGCACAGTTTTTTGTTTTTTGTTTGTCTGCACACATATTAATGGTTAATACCATGCTGGTAAGAACCTTAGGCATATATACACATACAAACCCAATTTATTTTTTTATTTTTTTTTGGGGGGGGGGGGGGGGGGGGGGGGTGACGGGGGGTGACATCCGCTGCTCATCCAGGACGCGAGAACAGACATGGAGGCACACATGGAGCACTGGAAATCTGCAAGAAAGAAAAAAAAAGCAGAGAAAAAAACAAAACAAAAAACAAAACAGACACAAAACAGACACGGAACCGGCAGAAACAGGAGCAGCAACCGTCCCAGGTCCCGGGACCCAATCACAACTAAGCTAAGCTACCGCGATTAACTAAGCCCCAAAACTACAGAGCGAGCATGCAGGTGAACGGGCCGATGTATATGTCTGTATGGCTGTGTGTGTGTGTGTGTGTGTGTGTGTGTGTGTGTGTGTGTGTGTGTGTGTGTGTGTGTGTGTGTGTGTGTGTGTGTGTGTGTGTGTGTCTGTGTGGCTATGTGTGTGTGTGTATATGTCTGCGTGGCTATGTGTGTGTTTATATCTGTGTGGCTATGTGTGTATACTGTATATATCTGTGTGGCTATGTGTGTGTGTGTGTGTGTGTGTGTGTATATGTCTATGTGGCTATGTGTGTATGCGTGTGTGTGTGTGTGTGTGTGTGTGTGTGTGTGTGTGTGTGTGTGTGTGTGTGTGTGTGTGTGCGTGTGCATGTGCGTGTGTGTGTGTGTATATGTATATGTCTGTGTGGCTATGTGTATGTGTGTGTGTGTGTGTGTGTGTGTGTGTGTGTGTGCGCGCGTGCGTGCGTGCGTGCGTGCGTGCGTGCGTGCGTGTGTGTGTGTGTGTGTGTGTGTGTATGTCTGTGTGGCTATGTGTGTGTTTATATCTGTGTGTGTATGTGTGTATGTCTGTTTGGCTATGTGTGTATACTGTATATATCTGTGTGGCTATGTGTGTGTGTGTGTATATGTCTGTGTGTCTGTGTGGCTATGTGTGTGTGTGTGTATATGTCTGTGTCGCTATGTGTGTGTGTGTGTGTGTGTGTGTGTGTGTGTGTGTGTGTGTGTGTGTGTGTGTGTGTGTGTGTGTGTGCATATGTCTATGTGGCTGTGTGTGTGTGTGTGTGTGTGTGTGTGTGTGTGTGTGTGTGTGTGTGTGTGTGTGTGTGTGTGTGTGTGTGTGTGTGTGTGTGTGTGTGTGTGTGTAATAGTCCTATCAAAGCTCCACCTGAAGTGTATCTATAGTGGGGGAGGGAGCAACCCCGCTACCCGAGGGACCAGAGGCCGACAAGGAAGAACCCGGAACCCAGGCCACCAGCAACCCCACAGAGGGCAAGAAGAGTACGGGAGGAGACCCACAGCCTGAGAGGTGTTGAGTGCATGTGGCTAATGCAATAAAAACAGGGAGGAGGAGGTCAGGGTATCGTATTTCACAATAACCTCCCCCTCCAAGACGCTAAGTATTCTTATTAAGTGTATCTATTAAATGTTGAGTGTGCGGTGTCTAAGATGTTATTAAAATCGTGGGGCGGGGAGCACCGGGGCACGTGGGACAGTGTCCCCCACGCCCCGGACCCCCACGACCCCTCTGACCTATGTGTGTGTGAGTCGTGTAGGGGGGGCAGGAGGGGGAGTGGAGGCCGAAGCCAGGAGGCAGGGCCAGCAGAGCTGGCCCCAGTAGGCGCCCACGCTCCCCCGCCGGCCGTCCAGGTCGACAGGGGCTGGCCCACCGAGCCGGGCCAGGGCCCCACCGCACCTGCAGGAGCGCGCCAGGCGGAGGGGGAAATGGCACAACATCCTTCCATTCACACTGACGACATAAGACATAGACACCTGAGAATTATGTTTTTTCCAATTGTTTCCAATTCATTAGAATGGTTTTCTTTGCGATACATAAGGCAGTGAGAACCAAGTGGACCAAGTTAGATCCCATGTGAATGTCTCCCAAGTGACCTAGTATGCATAGTGTGGGGCACACTGGAATTCAATGACACAGTTTTATTCCTCAAAGATAAATCGCAGATACAGATTGCGCTTCAAGTAACTGTGACTTTTCAGAAGCTTCAGGTATAAAACTTAATATCAATAAGCGTGAATTTTTTTGTGTATATATAAGACTGGTGGAAAGCTTATGTTTAATATCCCTGTTAAACAAACTGTTAAATATCTGAGAATTCACACCACAAAGGACATGGAGCTTAGACAGCAACTTAATTTCCTCCCAAAGGTTCAAAAGACTAAGTCCATTTTTCATATGTGGCAGCAGAGGGACCTCTCTATTTTTGGGGGAGTGTTATTATCAAAAGCTGAAGGTGTATCAAGGTTTGTTTATCCTGGTCTGTCACTTTTTCTTAATGATGCACTCTGTAAAGAAATCAATCGTTGATTTATCAATTTTGTTTGGAAAAATAGATAGAACCATCTCAAGAAAGACATTCTTAGTTTAGAATGAGCAGAAGGAGGTTTAGAATTTTAATTTTTTAACTTAAATTCCATATTTGAAATTAAATGGCTTAAGGAATGTTTGGAACCAGCAGAGTCACTATGGAATTTTATTCCACACAATATATTTTAGAAAGTAGGAGGCTTACGACTTCTGATGGGCTGCAACCTCACAGTTTCTAAATTACCGGTGAAACTCTCAACATTTTATCAACAGGCTCTAGGGAAATGATGTTATCTCCACATGATTGTGTATGATTGAGTTCATAAAATGTCACCTACGTTACCAAAACATTAATGTTCAAACACTTTCTCTAAAGGTTGATTGGGTGGACATCATAGATAGAAAATGTACAAACAAACATCTGCGGAAAGTATTCCAGAGATGTAATAAAATTTTACCCAGAGGAAAGTTTTTTGGGGATTCACAGTTGATTGATATTAACTGGCGCAAGAAATGGATGTGTCCCTTGTAACAAATCAATCTCTAGGTTTGCTGAAGTAAATGAAATCTGCACCTTATGTGGAACTGAGACAGACAATCTTGCATTTGTTTTGTATTTGTACATTGTCGCCATGGAAACATTTGTTTACAATAAAATTAAATAGTACATAACAATTACACCCAGGATCTGCTACTGTTGTTGTATATACCTGTAAAATGAAATCCAGGAAGTGTGCCACAGGGAGGGTCTTTCTTATTTCAGTGGGACAATGCAAAATCACTTTCAATGTACAAAAAAAGCATGACTATGCATTGAAAATATGTCTCAGTGTTTAAACCAGCTTGTTTTAACTCCAGATCATTCTCTGTGTAGAAAACTATTAACACACTTTGAAACAAAGAATACAATAAACCAGTCTGAAAACCTTTGACCAGCTCAAATACTATATGCAACAGTGAATAAATATTTGTGATGCAATTTCTTTTTGCTGAGCCATATTTATAATTTTTGCTCAATATGCTTGACTTTTAATATACGATTATAACAAGACAGTCATCCAATGATGGTCCATTTATGGTATTTATTTATCTTTCACGTGGCTTGTGGCATGTAAAGAAACAAATAACCACAAGATGATTTCACTTATTTTACTCGAGGCTGCAGAGTGATGTGGTGGTTATCTCTGTCGCCTCACTGTTACTGGTACCTGACTTAATACGAATGTTAGCTGTTGATGGTAGTTTTACTTTGTATGAGGGATAGAGAGAATACATAGTTGTTTGTCTCTGTGTGGGTCTGTGACGGACTGGAGACCTATCCAGGATAAACGCATATGGCCAGATACCAGCTGTTATCCAGGCTCCAGCCTCACCAGCAGGCTAAAACTAGGGATGTAACACTTTGCTCTGAAGAAGAGGGATAAAAAAAGTCCTGAAACACATAATTTCTCATGTTTATATTGTCTTGTGATGGATATATATACATGGTGTGTTCCAAGTGACAGCTGGGATAAGCTGTAGCATACCCCTGTGAGCCTGCATTGGAATAACTAGGTATGCGTGATGGATGATGGATATATGGATGGATGTTTCTACACTGTGTAAGAGTTTAAGACAGTTCATATTAACATTCTCACTCATTGTACATATTCTACGAGAAGCATTTGTTTGATCCAGAGCTCATTCAGTGGCATGACAATGAGCTTAACAGACTCATCTCCAGTGGTATGACGAACATCCAACAATAGACTGTGAGGCTAAAACTAAGACCTGATTTCAACCCTGAGTAACTCCTGGATGCATGAAATCACAGTGTCCACTTTTAATGAAGTTATCCTCCATTCTTCAATCTGCAGTCTGCTGTATATGCCATCTTCTTTTACACATATCAGTGCTTTTCGTTTCATTTCAGCTAAACGATGTGGTTTCACATGAGTTGAGCTCTTGAATCACTTGCTGTCTGTCTTTTTGTCATGTTTTTTTCTTTTTTTTTTCTTTTTTTTAAATTTGTGCTGAAGAGAAATGCTGGCATGTTCACTAATAATTTGCATATTCAAGTTGTGAGTGTTTATGTTTGATGTTGTAATGTGAGATAAGTCGCAGCGGTGAACTCTAATGCTGAACCAGTGTCCAGCTCTCTGCCACCAACACTTGACAGCAAGACCGATCCTGGGAATACAAAACACTCAGCAACACACATTCCCACAATTTTGGTCTTTTTGGAGCAGGGCACCACTGTAATATAGGCAGATGAATGTTTCAACATGGAGCTTTTAAAAAGCATCATAACGCTAAGGGAAGATGGTGATCTTGTTTATTGCCACATTTTGATTGCTCCAAATGTCATGCATCTTAATTAGACTAATACCACAAATAAACGCAGCTGTGGGAAACATTCGGATGAGCTGGACTGACATGCACGAATTTAATGCCAATGTATTACATGGATCATAGCAGCGGAGAGATTATGTCCCTGTAGATAAGACACAGCAGTACATCAGACTCTGAAGTGAATGCCAGTCTAATTCCAACTAGTGACAGCAGGATTAATGAAAAACTTGATATCCTGCGGGCAAACCTCTCATGTGCTAATGATAACTTTCTTGAAAAACATGCATCACACCATTGTTGTATATAATTATCATTTTTATTTATTAAAAAATACAAATGTAAACACAAAGTCAAAGTACAGATATAAATCTAAGAGCGGTGAAGCATATAAGTAAAAAAAACTAAACATTAGCAACTGGCTGGACTGAGGGAAGTGAAAGAAGACTTGAACATCTTGAGATTAATCTCAATAAGCAGTAGACACCCATTAAAGTTTCTTTTAATATGCAAAGTGTGCATGTGTGGCAATATTATTCAAATCTTTTTCTTCCGGGGGGGTGTCAGGTATGATTTTAAATCAAATGGTGATCTCTGGTTCGATTCTTGGACATACAGCATTAAAATGAGAATCACCAATTATCATGTCCAGTGAGTTGCCTCTCAAACGAGTCGTCCGTCTGTGATTTTCTTCTTTTTTTTTTAGGTTGGGTCTTCCAAAGAAAAGTGCATAGGATATCCCTTTTCTGTGGAATCCCAACCCCCAACAAGAGGCCAATTTCGCAAGAAATCAAACTGGTAAATCTGTGACATGGTTGAAATGTGCTGTCATCTTTCATGATCAGATAAATATGATTAAAGGATTTTCATACATCAAAACTAAAACCAAGATCTGTGATGTTGTTTTGTTCTCAAAATAGTGTAATTAAATTCATCTAGATTATTATTTGTGGTGAAAACACATCACAAGTTTGGGTAGCGGCAAACAGTTACACACATTTCTCAGATTTATTGGATCAAATATGTTTAACTGACATTGATAAACAACACTGTATTTTCCTGGGGGGGTTTTTTCCCAACTTTCTTGGTCATTGACATTTTTAGTATGTCCCAACTCCACAGAGCCAGCACTAGATGCTCTTCTTCATTGCAGCTTGCACATGAACAAAGCCACAGATTACAGCTTTAAAGGAAAACTGAAATATTTGCAGCTGATGTAATAAAATGCTGCCACCAAAACCACACCCGAGAGACTTGAAATGATAATTGCAGCAGCTGCTTTGGTGAGCAAGAAAATCCAGTTCTCTTTCAGCAGGAAATATTTTTGTGTAGCTTTGGAAAGTGCAAGAATAACAAAGCTCGTATGAGTCAAACATCCTAGTTGCACGTCATCCTTAAGTGCCATAATTTTTTTTTTTTTTTTTTAAATGGCAAGTTAAGTTGCCTCTTCTGTGATTTCAAACACTCCACTTTTCCTTTCTCAAGTCATCTTCATTTCCAGAAAGTAAGCTGAATGCATCTCTGTTCGTCCACCCAACCCGAGGATCAAAACTGGTGCCCATCAAGTCATCAGGCTTTTGAGGTGAGAGTCAGTGTAGAGGAGACGCGGAAGATCTGAGGCAGCATGCTGCTCAACTGGTAGAACATCTCCTCTGAGATACTCTGGCAAAATAAAAGCAAGACAAAACAAAGACACAGCCAGGGTTACAGAGCAAAGAAGAGGCAGATTGTGCAGCAAGGTACAAACAAACATAAGTCGACCACATCTGTCTACTTCTCCTGGACAGACTCTTCTTTTAAAGCAAGCTGAAATATGCACAAGTACACAGAATGTGTGAACCTTTGTTAAACTGCATGTTAAAAGCCCCTGTGTTGTCCTTTAGTTCACAGGGTCATCTTTCCTCGGGGTACAGTAGTAAAATTGCAGCTCCAGCAGCTGTGACTTTAACGGAGCACATGCCGTGTCGCTTTAAGCGTTATCACCCAACAAATAGGAACGTTAAGTAATCTGGAAGCTAAGACCCTGCCACACAAGCAGCATATATTTAGACTCTGTATATCTTTGAGCAACAATGGCATTTCAGTCGCAGCTATTTTGAATTATGTCTGAGCATGTACCTCACAAGAAGCTGAGGCAGCCAGATCCTTTTGATGCTATTCATTTTATCATCTCATCCTGTCAACACGGGATCACGCTGCAGACTCGCCTGCCTTCTTGACAAACCACAAAGCCGTAGGTGTACAACATCCAGCTAAGCTCAAAGTAAAGCGGCAACCATGAGTCATCCAGCACTGTTTTCAAGACTTTGCTTTGAACGTAAACCAGGAGATTTCAGTCTATTACATGTAAATCCACATCTGCAGAATTTTTACATGATAAAGGACAAGAATTTCAGATTTTCAAGAAAGTGAAAACCTCAGTACTGGGAAGTCAGACTTTAATCCATGTGCTTATTGCACATTCATGTGATTGAGTTGGAGCTTTCTTTTATCACAGCAGTGTACGTACCGGGCAAACGAGGCTAAAGCCTCATAAGCTATGATTTACGGTGAGCTTTTCAAACATTCAACCCTTCACTGCCTGCTTTCAGAGGTATGTGCTGAGGCCAGGTGTGCCTTTTGAGAGGGCAGGTATAAGTGGGGCCTTAAGTATACATTTCTTTTGAAATAGCATAAAGCAAGTCCTGGAAGGTTATTAATCAAAGAACAATTATGCATCCTCAGTTTTAAGATACAAAACCAAAAACACAGCTAGGACAGCTAGGACTTGTGAAGCAATCTATGCTTTGGCTGCTCTGAATAGCGGGTCACAGGTCAAATGTGTAAATAGGGAGTCACTCTGAGCCCATCGACGGGTTGCGCTAGATAAGTTGTTGGAGCAGTTTTTCCCATGGCTGCACACACATCACCTAAAAATAAACAATGGTTGCTCGTCTGCCTCAGCCAGTCGTGGAGATATGAGGACCCTCTACCACCCAGGTTACAGTACAGTATATCTGAGAAACCAACTTTTATGGGCGTTTGATGAGCTCTGAGTAATCAATTTCATCTGCATGCTTCCAACTAGCTCTCACTAACGTCAATCCAAGCACGTTTTCATCTCACCTTTGGGACCAGAAACTGGACTGTGCGTGATATTCCTCCATCCCACGAAGCCATTTCCATCATAAAACCTGAGAATAAAAGAAATTTATGAGTAGCTAATATTTAGATGTCAATTGATCTCCTTTTTTTTTTTAATTGAGTGCATTTCATAATTTTTTTTCTTCTTCCATTTTTTTGTATTTAAGATTATTACTTATGTTTTTTAGTGAGCCCATTTCGGCATAAAATGGGTCTTCATCTAACTCACAATAATAAGAGAAATACAACATGCTTAACCTGATGATAAACTATTTAGCATTTCTTGTCCCTTTATGAAACACACCCATTTAGCATTAAAAGTGTTGGTGAAAATAGTAAGTCAAACCTTTGCGTTAATAGCCGGTCAGACCTTTTATTGATAGCAATGACATTAAACAAGTCCTTTTGATATCTTTGGATCAGACCTGCAGCACACTCGGGAGGAATTGTTGACCATTCCTCTTTAAAGAACCGTTTCTTCTCAACCATATTTGTGGGATGTCTGGTGTGAACGGATCTCTCGAGGTCAATTTAGAGCGTCTCTGAGGGGTTAAGGTCTAGGCTCTGACCAGGAGACTCCAAGAGGAGCATTTTCTTTTCCTCAAGCAATCCTGTAATGGATTTATTCAAATGCTTACAGTCACTCTTCTACCGCATCACTGAACTTGAACTAAGCTGGCAGACAGCCACGCTGACATTATACTGTAGGATATTTTGGTAATGAACTGGCAACCTGTCCAGGGTGCACCCCTGCATTCACCCGTAGAGAGCTAGAACAGGCTCCAGCAGATCCTCGTGACTCTTCATAGGAATAAGCAGATAATAGATGGATGGATATTCTGGTACGGTGGGTGACAACTGGTGTTGTAGATTTCCAAGATATTCTTTGAGAAACTTCAGGTGCACAGTAATGTTTGTTTTGTGTTTGTTTTTTTTACTAGAACGGCCGTTTCTTGCATGGAACGCCCATAACTTACGTATAGTACGTTCAGAGATCTCCTTTTTTGTGAGGCTTCGTTCACAAACAGTGTTTTGACTATCTTTCACGGAAGAAAGTAGCTCTAAACCACACATCCAAGTCATTTCATTAACTGGGATTCAAGTGTGCAAATTACTCCAATTAGCTTTAATTTTAGTAATTGATTTGTAGGTTCAGTTGGTTATTCTGCCAGGTGCCTTTAAGGGGTGCATTTAATAAAGATATAAGGAAAAATATTGGTTTATGTGATCTGATACCATTTCGATTCAGTTCGATTTCATAAATCACAGAAGGGAGACCCCCCCCCTTTGCAATAACTGTCAGTATTGTAGTATGTTCAAAGAGCCATCAAAGATGGTTTATTGCTGTGAGCAGGAAGGATCTCCTGCAGCGCTCTGTGTTGTAGCACATCTCAAGAAGCCTCTGACTGAAGACACTGTTGCTGAATTACTGGCTCGTGAAATGGATTTTCATTGATTCCCATTATGTTTTTCATTTCAAGATGCATCATACTTTGCAAAATTGGCTCTAGAGGCTCCTGAACAACAACCAAATGTACAGGACAGAAGACAAACTGCCGGTTTGAATATGTATGAATATGAATATGAAACTGTTATGCTTACTTTGACTGAATTATGTTTTTTTAGTCAATAATACCTCATCATATTCTATTTTTGTTGTTACACAGTGTCTTATCTTTCTGAGTACAGCGTTGCACTTTCATGTTTAAATATAAGTTAAATATACAACACGTTTGTGCTATTAACCATCAGGTGATTTTGCTCTTCCCGTGGCAATGCTTCTCCTCAGTTGGTATCATGAATTTGACTACTGTGTCTTTTAATCAAGATAAATACTATCAATGATCATAATTACTGCTAGATTATAACTCAGAAGCCATGCAATCTCTGAAATGTTGCTTAACTGATATAACAAATAAAGCTGCACAAGGCCAGGCTCCAAGAGAGATGTTATGATCTGATAAGCACTCCAAAAAATGAAAACATAAAAAAAAAATACAGCTTCATAATGTAAAAACTATGTAGAAAGGGGAAACTAATAAAATTGTTTTCCTCTCTAGTCTGGATTCGTGTTTTACACATGATAATTATAAGTCCATATCAAATGTTTCTATATTTTCTAGAAAAGTGATTTTGCTTAATTTTTTTGTAATCATTGGCATGATCAGAATGATAAGTCATGACTCTAAGCTATCCATTACTGTATCATGTCATTTTTTGAAAAGTTCAAATTGTTTGAGGAAATTAATCATTGCAGGATAAGTCCACCGTGTATATTTACATCATCAGAACGATAAATAGAGATAATAAAGCAAATATTTATACATCATTTATCAGCGTATTTATTGAAAAATCATAACAAATACTGGTCCTAACTTCTCTCTGAAGCATGAGAGCAGGCTCAAACACACTTGTGCTTAAAAAGGTGAAGAACAATGCATCCAACAACACATCTTTTTTTAAGTTTTACTGAACTTTATTCTCTTTTCCATAATTTACTTCTGTGATTTTAGTTAGTGTCTGTTGTGGTAACTATCCATAAATTATCCAGCACATCATTTGAAATGATCATCTTACCTTTGACACATTTGAATACCAGCTCAGCCCTCTTAAGGCACCACGGTATAGTCATCTCCTGCAGAGAAACAAGGGGACAATGTGAGCACTGATCAGCTGTGCTTGTGTTTGGATTCAAATGAACTCACTTTTAATTTAGTTTCTCTTTTACGTTTTTTTGTGGCTCTAGCGGCCTTTATTTTGAAATTGGCTAGACAGGAAACCTGGGTAGAAAGAGAGGGGGTCAGAGCCACAGGCTGGGATTTGACCCTGCACCGGCAGGACGAGGGCGATAGCCTCTGTATATGGTGCACATGGACAAACGGATAGGGACAACAAATCTCTGACATGCACAGTGACGTGTGACAGTTAGATGTTTACAAACTGTTAAGAACAGATATAGATGTGCACAAAGTTCCCAAAACATTTTTAGACCAACTACTCTGAAGTCTATAAATGTTAACATAATTACTATGCATTATAATTACTTCTATTATTACATACACACATAGTAGCACAACTAAATATTGGGCATTTGTTTTGTTTTTGACTATATTTCTATATACATATAATTGAGTATTATATCACTATATTGAACAGTTATTAAAGTAGGGGTGTTTGGGTATGTGTGTTTTCTAAGTAAGCTTATTGAAACTCGTCTTGTTATATGTAAGAATGTATGTAAGATTCAGGGGTAGGACTCGATAAGTGGCTACTTCATTCCTACTCTGTTTCGAACATGTTGGTGGATCCGTGAGGTCTGCCCAAGTGCTGTACATATATATATATATATATATATATATATATATATATATATATATATATATATATATATATATATATATATATATATATATATATACATATATACACACACACACACATATATTTGTATTTTATTTTTTTACTTTTTTGTATTCTTTTTTTAACATGCATGTTCGAAATCTAATCTTCAAATCAAATCAACATTTAATCAGGCAGATAATGTGTTATTTGGTTAAAGGTAATGAGATGCAAAAAATCAATACAATGATAATTAAAGATAATTAAAAGAAAGCAGATTTAATTTCCTTTCACGTGAACTGGATAAGGGCGTATCAGTCACACCAGAGCATAAAACACATAATGAACACTTTAATCATGTCCTTTTGTGTCTAAGTGGCTGTGCGTAAGCAAAATGAGAAAGAAATTCAAGTTTAGTATTACAGCACTACGAAGCTGATTTTATTTGCCCACTATGACTTATCTTTTTCATAACAGAGAAAAACTAATAGACCAACAACTCGGGTGCATGTTGTGTGAAGGTTATCTAAATGACGACATATCACTGACACAAACGAACAACACAATCCATCAGCACGCTCATTCAAGATTGCTACATAACAACAAAAGATTAATAAACTGTCAGTAAAAGAACTGGACATATTTTGATATGTGCAACTCAACATGGGGAAACATTCTGTCAGCAGGTCCTTATGACAGGTTGGATAGGGAATCATGAATGCAGGTGACGGGAGCAGCCGGCCACTAAAGGTTGGAGGTGCTGCAGTGTCCTGTTTAGTACAAGTGAGTCTGAATACTGGCTAGTGTGTTTAAGGCGAGGCAAAAAACATCTGCAATCTCTTCTGTCTCTTCTTATTTCTCTTCCGTCTTAAGTTAACTTTGAATGAAGTCCAAAGTCAGTTAGTTGTCGTTCACTTGTGGCACACACACAGCTGTTGAACACAAGTCCAACATTTCTCTGGGTGTTTTTTGCTGATATTAGAGATAAAAGACTGCAAAAGCTAGATGTAAATTACTAAAAATAATCAAATATGCTTCGAGTATGATTTGAAACTAATATTTTAACGTGAAAAGAACTGTGCCATAGAAGTAGAAGTGTCTCTATAAAAGGTAATTTTCTCTTTCTCGCTGTTTTGGAAACTTAAATGAAGGAGGTTTAAGTCTGAAAGCAATATATGAGTAGCCAACAATTCAGGCTGTTCCACATATTTCTAAGAGTGCCTCCAAGTGGCAGAAAGATGCTATAACCTGTAAATGTGCTTTTGTGCAACCACAAAGAAGTGGACTGGAAAACTAGGTTCAATCCCGTGGGCAACCACGTCCAAACTGAACAAGTCGAGATTTTTATTAAATTGAACCTGCTCGCTTTTTGACAAAAGACAATATATCACTGCCTCTTTACGCACTTTCCTACGTATGTTGCATCTCCTCTCCTTTCACTTTTAAGTGTGTTTGGCTCCAGGCTGCAAACACTGACCTCAGAGAGTAGTCATCTCTGCAATGCCCCTTTGATCACAGCGAGGAGTGTCACATAAGTAAACGTACACACACAACACACGTACACACAGACTCCTTTCACACTGGGAATCTGTTGCTCACATCCTAAGTCATCAACCTGCACACAAGAACTGGAGGCGGAGGTGTCAGCAGGGCTCGTCTTTAGATACACGTCGACCGGTAACTACACTGCCCTGGGTATAAACAGTACAGAGTTGAGAAATGGATCTCTGACGTGTGACTAACAGGATAGTATACTCTGGAGTTTTTCATTATGTCTTAAGCAGGTGAAAGTGAGGAGTCATGCTCTTCACAGAAGCATGAAAAGCAGCTGCTGTTTTTAACAAGCAGCAAAAATAAATATAATTCTTACAACCGGGGGAAAAAAGAGTGGTTGTGAAGTAGTACAAGAGAAACTGTGCAAACTGGTGCTCTAAAAATCATTCTTAATTTACCTGTTTAAAAACATTTAACAATCATCATATCATTAAGCAAATCTTCAGATTCCTGTTTTCCTCAAACCTGAACTGCCTCTAAAGATAAAAACCACCAAAAAAGAAGAACAGCCCTTGAATCTTGTGATTGCAGTCTGCAGCTCCTCTAAACAAACTAGACCAGTTTGAACAAGCAGAGCTCTCTCCCTTAAATGAGAAACGCCTTCAACGACTCTCGTAGATGGAAAAGGTTTCATGTAAAACCAGAAGCTTTCAATTAAAAGCCCATGGCTCTTGGGGTTTCAAAAATTGGAACACTTTGGTTACATAAACAATCAGCTTTTAATTAGATGTGAGAAGAAAGACTTCACTGGGCATGTTGTGCCAGGAGTACACTCTGGCGGCTCGGGAGAGATTCCTTCCCTATGGGATCCTCGGTTGATCACCGCTATTGTGGATTTTTAATCAGCCAAATAAGTAACATGACATTTTAAAAATGTCAAGACATAAAAGAAAAACAACTCCAGTTTAACCAGATATTAATGTGAGGTCGGCTTGATTTAGAATATGTCCATCAAGCGCTGAGAAATTCCTCCTTCAAGGCAAGTATAATTAATTTAATTCATTAATTAGATACTTTATTAATCCCCTTGGGGAAATTCAGGACTCTGCTTTTAACCCATCACTAGTTCCACTATGGACTACAATGGTTCCCCTCTGTTGCCCAACCAGAGTCTTCCAGCCCCAAGCCCACGTCTGTAACTACCAGGCTCCCACTCCCTTATAAAAATGAATAAACAAGCAATATGGACACTTGCTCTGTTAAATCTCACAGATCAATCAGAACTACGGGATCAAAAGGGCAGCACAAAACATTTTGGAGAATTAAAGATGCAATATTCTTTTTGGAGCAATAAGTAAAGGAGGAAACAGTGAGAGGCATCTTCACGCTTGTTGGTCCTATAAAGTAGGACAACATCAAAACTAATGCTGCACGTTGACCATACCAAAGGTCCTCAGAGAGAAGGACTAGAATCTGACACCCTGCATTTGCATCGTAGGAACCAGAGCGTAAAAGAACTGGGGAGACCCTGCACAAGCAGCCCCGGTAGCGAGGTCATGTTTTCAAGTTCTGGTCGTTTTAGGGTTCGGGTTTCAGCAGTAAACTTTCCAGTCTAATAATCCTTATTTCCCTCCTTTCTGTCTCAATCATCTCACAGTCATCTGCTTAATTAGTGTTGTTATTCTTCCATTGTAATTAGTGTTGTTCATTTTTGGAAAACACTACAATTGAATTTGGCCATTCACGCTCAGCTGTTTTTGATCGGGAGACAAAGACAGCAGTACAAACTTCAGTGGAAAGCTGGAAAGGAGAAAAATGAGGAGAGAGAGAGCTGTGATTGTGAGAAGAACGAGGCGGTGATTATGAACTGAATAACTAAAGCTTGACGTTTCATATAAAAGCATCTGCTAAGTAACTGGGTGTAAAGGAACCAGGCACAGATAAGGGGATGACTCTGTAGTGCAACATCATTCATGTATAAATAAGTATTCCCAGTGCTCGTAACCGTGTCCTACCTCTGACATATCATGTACCAGCAGCAGCGGGATGGTGACGGTGGTGATGTCATGCGTACAGCAGACTTTCAGGATGTTTCTCAGACCCATGATCGCAGGGTCTCGGGCTGTAATGTTGCCTGAACGAAGGTTGTCGTCCACGCACAGATGAAAGACGACATGAACCTCCGACAGGTTGGAATGCCGGGTGATATA
This sequence comes from Cololabis saira, assembly GCF_033807715.1. NCBI lineage: Eukaryota > Metazoa > Chordata > Actinopteri > Beloniformes > Belonidae > Cololabis > Cololabis saira. Next base: position 23,918,462 of record NC_084591.1, on the reverse strand, counting down.
AAACTCACCTTAAAAGGGAAAAAAAAAACATACTGTCAACACATTATTTGAGGGAGAGAAAAAGCAGTTCAGACTAAGTGTGTATGTGTTGAATTGCTGTACAGTATGTAACCTTTACCTGGCAGGATATTTGAAGGATTTCTTTCAACGCTTTTGCTCTTATCATCACCTCCATTCCTTTGAACTTCTGTAAGCATTCACAAGTCCAGAGTAAAACAAAAATATATCCAATCGTGCAAGGTTATTAGTCAAAATAGTTCCCCAGGACACACGGCAGCTGTAGTATCCCTGAAAGGATTCCCAGATTATGTTTCTTTGCACTGAAACGTCTCAATCTAAGATGTGATGAGATTCTGAAGAGAGTTTTCCTTTAGTGCAGTAGTGGTAATGTAACATGTGTCCCTTTTTCCTGACTTTTTAACCCACCCTGTCATGTCAATGATATTTTCCAGCAATGAGAAGGATTACAGTCTAATCTTTTAGCAATACAATGCTAAACATTCGAGAAGGAGCTTGAATTTCACTCTCACTTCTCTGGTATAAAAACAAAACAAACATCCTCCTTCTTTTCCACCTAAACATGAAAGCAGGCAAGTCAGGGATAAACCTAAATGAGATAAACTGTATAATGAGAGGGCAGCCAAACCCACAGCTTTAGGCCTACGCAGTTGTGTCTTGTAGTTCTGCCCTGATGACAAGGCCAGTTTTACAAACACCTTCAAAGTCTCATGTAACGTTGAATAAAAGGACTAACCAGGCTGGTGTTTTTGCTTGCTACTCCTCTGGGCCCTGGCATACAGCACCACCTGCTGCACCTCCTGTAGCTGCCCCTCCAAGAAGGGAAAGTGGAAGTCTGTGCACTCCTTTGCCACGGTTGCAAAGTCTGGGGGGGTTGACACAGAACAATGGGTGCATTAAATGATGAAAGAAAGCTGCCTAGGTCAGAACAAAGGGTTAGTTATCTTGTAGAAATAAGGACTTCATTCTTTTAATTTAGGAGTATGTTTCCCTACGACATAGCCCTAGCACCACATTGTATCGTTAAGAAGCAAAATGCTGAATAAAACCCAAGAAACCGTTTACTGAGATAAAACTGATGTTTATCTAGAGCAGCAACCTGAAGGACTGGCCCTGACCTCTTTTGATGCCACTGTAGGAGTTGACCCTGTTGTCCACCAACAGCACCAGACCGCACAGGGAGAAGGAGTACAGCGAGAGGGCCGTCTGCAGCCGCTGCAGCTTTGCTCCGCTGCTGCCGTGTCGCCGGTGCTTACAGAAGTCCAAAACGTCTGCTCGGACCAGCCGCAGGTTGTGCATCGTCTTCAGTTGTGCTCCTGATAAAAGAATGACCACATACAGTAAGGCGCTAAGTACAGACACTGCCTTCAAACTAAAGCAAAATACAAAAAAACACTACGAATGACTGGGAGGGAGCATGTTAGAAGTCAAGCACCTAGGTGTATGGTGAAGCTTTCCTCCAGCAGAGGTTGCTCTTCAAATATTCTCGTCCCAGAATCCGGGGCCTCTGAGAGTTGGCTCGGCTGCACCTTAATCTCCTCACTAGAAACAAATCACGCAAAGAAATCAATCTTTACGAAAACTAGCAAATGCAGTAGAGCCATCCATCACTTTTGACTGCTAAATGACCAGAAAGTTTGTCCAATACAAAAGTTTTACAGTCTCTCGTGGAGCAAAGAAAAAAGACGAGAGGTTAATTTTGTGCAATAAAACATCATCTAGAAAAAAGGCTTCAGTGGCAGTAACAAGCTATCAATTATACACATGTTACTATTAATTACACATCAGTATAAAAGGAAACGTATATTACAATGTTTAATTCAAGGATTTAAATAGACTTCTTTTGTTTAAAAATATAAAAATAATATATAATAAAACAAAACTCTCTAAATGCTGTTAACTGACATGGCAGCGGTAAATCGCAATTATCTGAACTAATTTTTGAAGTTACTGGATCTGCTATTAACACATGATCAAAGACAGCCAAAGTCAACAAATTCAGGACTCAAACCTTTATCTTATTTTTTTTGTCAGTTTTCCCTTACAAGTTAAGGCTTTAACTAAAAATGCATATCTATTAAACATTCAGAGTGCTGATGTAGAATGTTCCACCCACACATAATAAGATGATTTTTATCACGTAAACTGCTGGTGCATAATTACTGCAGAGTCAGCAGATCGTCTGAGAAGCCTTGGCATGCAGGTCCTCTTGGTATTCCGTTTTCATGCATTTTCATCCCATAAACCATTAATAGAGGAATGCAATTGATTCATTTAAACAAACATTCTGCAGGCTATAATACTGCCCACCGCCATTGCATTTCTTTTTCTTGTCTTTCCCCTCGTCTTGGCCTGTGATGGCCATCATCTTTTACACTGAAAAGCTAATCATCAGTCAAACCGAGATTAGGTTTTGACTTCTTCAGTAACTTTCTGTTCTACTTAAATGCAACCTGCACTTAAAAAAAAAAAACACATCCTGTTGTGGATAACTTGAGACTGAGTAAAGGGCGAGTTTCAGAAAGCCCACGTGTAGAGCCTGTACCTGTAGCTCTACTGCGAGGGGCAACAAGCTTTTCTTAAAGGTTTGACGCGTGCGTGTCCATCAAATTCAATGTCCTTTATTTGCATAAATGTCCATCCATTTATTTGCACCGTCCATCAAGAAATCCAAAAAATACGTATTCCTGTTACCGTAACACACAACGGCCGAAAACTGTTTGCCTTCTCCTCAATTCCTTCACCTGGCTTCCATCACCATCACAGATATAAATCAGCTAGAATAGCAACCAGTTTCGTTTGACATGACGTCATAGCAAGCCCATCCAGTTCACAAAAATAAAGAAATAAATAAAGAAAAGAAAAGAAAACATGTATTTGGCTCCAACACCATGTTTCCAGTAACAGTTTAAAAATACATCAAATAAAGCAGCACAAGTTGTTATTGTTATAACCAAGATAGATTCTGCTGCTTTGTGTTCTTGCCGAGTTATTTTTATTTAATTTTAAATCTTAATTTTTGAAGTGTGATTTTTAGGTTTTATCATCAGCTGATTTCATAACTTTAATAAATAAATAAATAAACCTACGCATGTCGGGTGCCTCTGAGCCCAGAGAAACCCAAACCGTGGCACCGAGGCCACCCTGTCAGTGGCAATTTCCAAATCTACAACATGCTTAAGTGCAGGTTTTTTCTCTTTTAATCACCTCAAGAGTAAACTCCACTTTTTACTGTCCATAATCTTAAACAGATTTGCTCTTAAACCCTGTCAAACTGTGTAGAAAACAACTGTCAGAGAACTGAAAAGGTCTGTTCACCTGTTTTTGGGTGTAAAGTAGGTCTACACGAATCATATGTGCAAACACAAAAACTAAAACACATACATTGGAAAAGGTGAAGGAATGTTATGCCATGTTGGATGTTGGAACATGAGCGCCATCTTGTGAGGATTTTGCTCCGTTACCTGCATCGTCCATCCATGTGCTTCCTATGCTGCTTCCATTGTTACTTGGGAACCTTTTGTTTTGTTTGGCGTGAGACATTCTGGCTAACTGAGGGCATAAAGGAACCTTAGCCGGAGAACATAAAGTCCAATGCAATCAAATGTATTTGATTACCCATAACAGTAAGTAATTGTTTATAATATTGCCAGAGAAGGAAGCTTGATAAAGACCTAAAACATGTACTTGATGCTATAAAGTTTGAGATGAAATTAAATGAATTACAAATGAGTTAGAATCAAGTGCATTGAAATGACTTTTGTTGTGAACTGGAGGTGTAAAATAAACTGGACTGAATTTGAACGATATATTTGCCAATTTTCCCATAGGCAAGTTCAATCCAAGGTCAGAAACATGTCATATCTAAAAAAGAAACTGGAAGGAAGCATCAGGTTTGGTATCAAAGACCAAACACATCATATCGGCACAAACACTGTTAAGCACAGCGGAGGAGGGCTGATGATCTGGACTTGTTTTGCAGCCATAGGACCAAAGCATCTTGTGCAACAAAGTATTTTTGTTATGTATTCTTTTTAATGGCACAATGGCAATAAAGACTTCTCAAATCTAGTCTAGAATGCACTTTGGGAGAATCTGTCTGACATCAAAAGCTTTTTCCAAATTGGGACACACAATAGAAGCACGTGACCAGTTTTGCATTGGCTGTGTTCAGGATCTCCCAACTCACAAGCTTGTATTGTGATAAAATCTTATTATCAAACTAAACCAATTACCAAACTTACAAAAGCTGCAGCTATAGCATGAGTCTTAGGTAGTGTGTTTTATTAGCTGCTATATGGATAAAAAGATTTGCTGCATGATGTAACTTTACATTTTCTATCAAAACACACACAAACTAACAGACTTAATCAACTGTTATTATTCTGAGCATATATAAACAAAATGGTAACAGACTGGCTTACTTGATTTTGCTGCTGTTGTTGGGCTTCTGCAGATCCTGGTGCAGTTTGATGACCCACTCTTGATACTCCTGCTTTTGAATGCCTGTCACTTGCTTGAGCTCACTGCTCCACTTGTTCTCCAAGACCTGGCCAGAGACGACAACCTCAAACATTTTACTACTTTACCATTTCAAAACAAAGAAAAACATCTTTTCACTTAACAGACTGAGACAGAGCTGAAACTTTAACTGGAAAAAAATCCCCTAAACATCCAAGTTGATTTGTACTGAGATAACGGTAACCTGTTTTTTTAACAATTTACAGAGCTGTCCAGCATCGTTTTTACCTGTTGTGCATCAAAGTGTTGAGATGCGACTGCATTTACATCCTGGTCACTCAAGGTACTTCCCAACTCATGCATCACTTTGTCCATTTCTGTAGCTTGCCTAACAGATATGGAAGAATTCAGTGGTTTATTAGATATAACAGGGAAAAGTTATTATTTACACAACTAACGGTGTGCCATAGCCTGTCTAAATAAAAAGTGTCTTCCGCCGTTTTTTAAAACAATCAACAGATTTGGCAAAACACAGGGGCAGAGCAAGGCCTTCCAAGGTCTGGGGGGACTGCAGCCTGAAGTCTGTATATTGATTGACAAATAATACAACATCTACCATGGTAATGTTGGGGGTAGAGTTTTCATGTGGCGGAAGAAGCACCACGTAAATAAACTTGGGATTTAACACTGCCTAAAAATGAACAGTATATCTGTCAATGATACATGCAGAAATGTACAAATTCTGATTCTGAACAATAGCCCCACACCAACCTTTCTTGTAGTTTCTTAATTTCCATGTCTCTCTCGCTGAGAAGCTCAGAGATGCTAACGAAGTAGTTGTGCTCCAGGTTGAGGAGGGTATCAGAGGCAGGGGAGTGGATCAGCTCATGGTAAACCTCAGCAAAGTCCTCATCCCAGCTGGGTTCTTCGGGACGAGCATGTTCCAGTGTAGTCTGAAACACAAGGTCACAGCAGCAGTGTGGAGGATTTAGTGAGGTCTAGTGGCAAAGTTAGGCCTCTGCCTCCTTTCTAAGAGTGTTTTTGAGGAAAGAGGGTGGCCTTTAAAACATGAAGAACACACATGGTCCTTACTGTTTGTTTTGTGTGTTCATCATCATTAGACTGTTTGGATCAGCAACAGGTTATCCTACTTTGTAAATAATCACCTTTTTCCCTAAATCAGTATCAGTCGACCACTACGCATAATCAACCAAGGTTTAGTCATACAAGTTAGGCAAAAGTAAGCTGTGCAAAGCAAGGTAATCAATCAATAACAAATGTCTTACGGATGATGATACCCTGTGTAGTGTTAAAAAAAAAAAGAAAAGAAAATCACACAACAGAAACTGGAAATCCTCTGTGTGTGTTCCCGTGTGTTAAATGTGGTCAATGTTTGAGGGCAGTACGAAGGAGAAGCTTTACATCAGAGGGCCAGACAGCTTAAATGACTAACATACTCCCAACTATGTGGTGGCAGTTTAAACTGCTGAACTTTTCAGTTTGAAACTCAATTGCAACACTGACCATCATCAAACCTGGAAAAAGAAACAATGGCTGTCACAGCTATATGCCATGATTTCATTAGAAAACCACAACCTCCACCTCCCGCTCAGTGGATTGCCTCATACTGATTCAGAAAAGAAAACTGATGACTTGAGTCTTATAAATGTGAAACTTAAAGCACGGAAAGAGCTCTGTTGCATAAAAATGTAACCAAGTAAAATGAGAAAGTGAGACATTAAACGCAGCATGTGGGCCCATGTAATTGGATTGTTTTTCTTCAGAACTCATGAATAATCAATTTTCAAAATCACTGTTTGAATTATTTTAATGATCCATGACTGTGTCAAAATTGGATGTAATATTGTGACTCTGCTTTGATACTTCGGCAACTGTAGGTAGTGGATATGCACTCGGGGAGAGAGAAGCAGCATGAAATAAAGCATCCCATCCTCAATAATAGTTTGTTTTGTTGTAACCTGACATTATATGAGATTTAATTTGATTTGGCAAAGAGCGTTTTGAAGTAATCGCACAAAGAAATCCAGGACCTTGGCCACACATATATAAGTACAGCAATCCCTCATTTTTCGCGGGGATTACGTTCCAAAAAGAACCTGTGATAAGTGAAATCCGTGAAGTAGTAACCTTTATTTTTTTTACAATTATTTTCGAGAGAAGAACATAGCAGAGGAAGCGGGGAGACTGTTTCAGAATGCAGAACACAATGCACAATGCAAATCCGTGAAGCAGCGAGACCGTGAAAGGTGAACCGCGTTATAGCGAGGGATTACTGTATTATTTTAAACAAAAGGTTTATTTTTTAGCTTTAAGTCAAAATGCAGAAAACTCCTTCAGGCAGCATGATGATCTTGAGGTATGTTCTTTGTAGCAGTAATTCAACAAAATGTTTGATTCACTTCACGCGTCATGCTTTGGTTACAGCCATGTAACATCTTTGCAGTCAAACTTTTGTTTTTTCTTCAAACTCACACAACCAGTGACATGAATTTTTTAAATGATGAAGATAAATCTTAATTAAATGGTTAATACATTTAAGAAAATACATCAGATAACGAATCTGTTGACAACCTCCAGTGATTCCACATAGCAATACATAAAACGTTGGCGTTTAGCTACAAAAGCATTGAAACCCCCCAGAACATTACTTTATAGACACAATGACGGTGTTTTTACCTCGACATACGACCGAGCCCACGCGCTGGTAAGCTGGTTCACATCTACGTCTCCTGCTGTGAGTCTTTGCAGGGCCAGCTCTGCCTCTCTGTCATAATCCAGAATGGTCTCCCTCTCAATAAAGTAAGAAAGCGAGGCTTTTAGCTCTGCAACAAGAGAAAAAATTGGAGGACATATCAGTCATTTATACAATTTTTCCATTTCTGGTGTTTTGGGCAGAGCCAAATACTAGAGCAGGGGTCACCAACCCTGGTCCTCGAGGGCCGGTGTCCTGCATGTTTTAGATGTTTCCCTGCTTTAACACACCTGATACTAATTAATCATCGTCATCAGCTTGTCATCCAGGGCTGCACAATTCTGTTAATGACACAGTCACTTGTATCATGGTGCAATGAAGCAGGGAAACATCTAAAACCTGCAGGGACACCGGCCCTCGAGGACCAGGGTTGGTGACCCCTGTACTAGAGTATACTCCAAAATGATTGGTCTGGAACTTATTCATTTATTCCCTTGGAAGAACACTGGTATGCTGAGAATGCCACCCGATTATAGTTTTCTGTACATTAAACTGGAAGGAAGAAGTTCTGCCTCATTTTCTACCCTCTTACACCATGGAGATGAAGACAAAGCAGGATTATCAATAAAGCTTTTCTTGATGGCTGCCAGAAAACTTTACTTAACCTCTCAATGAGGATGTCAAACAGCATAGGTAGAAACATACTGCAGATAAAAATGTAAAAGTTGTAGAAGAGGGACTGTTGTGGTTATTAACAACAAATGGTTTAGTTCTATACTTGTTACTATGAAGGAGCTTCTTTACTGATTTCTTGTCCAACAAAAAGAACTTAATTGTAAATCCATGGATAAAATGAACTTTATTAAATCATTACACGAGAGTTACGGAGAGATGTCCGTCAAAGACTGTCGCCGCCTGGAAAACCTCAAAAAAAAAAAATTCTTGTCCGACAAAAAGAATTAGCAAATTAAAACGCTTCCTTAGTCCTTCACAGTTAGGCTGCTGTTTGATTTGTTTACATCCATGCAGAGAAAACTCAAGCAGCACACAATCCGTTTACCACAAGTGTCATAACATTGAGTGTGCTTACCTGGATGGAAATACAGTAGAACAAAAATAACTGAATGTTTTGCTTTAATACCAATTACAATTTATTAAGATGATAAGATTCCCCAATCAAATGAATATTTGCAATTTTTACAAATGTAAAATGGATATAGTTGTGAAGTTTGGATATAGTTAAATATTTGCCTGGTCCCAGGCTTTAGAACGGGTTCAGTCCAAGAGCAGATTTAGTCAGATGTGTAAAAGTAAAATAAAATAGAAATTGCCTATCAAAACTTTTTGTGAGCAGCAATATTCACCAAATGAACTAGTTCTGAGTTAAGAGACCTGAATTGGTGTAACCGTGTGCAGGATCTCACCGTTTTCCATGTAGCAGGGTATTTTATGCAGCAGCATCAGTCGTCCGTGCAGGTCACTGATGTTTACATGGACAGGAAACTGGAGTGGCACCTTGAGGACGCACTTGTTTTTTCCTGCCCTGAACTCAAACACAAACTCCTTGTCTGCAGTACTGTTTGTTTTACCTTTGCTTTTCTTCATGATCACGGCTGGAAAATTAAAAGGCAGAGCTTAAATAGTTTAACATCACAACCGCGGTTGAATTGGTTTGATATTGGATATTGGATATTCGACATTCAACACCCATAAAACTTGATACATACCACTGATTTTGGTCAAACCACTTGTGATGTGTTCATGGTCATCTAGACTATATATCACAAAACAGTAATTATTAAAAAATCATATAAAAAAAATCATATATATGGGCTGATTTAAAAATCATATTATGGGCTGATTTAAAAATCATATTATGGGCTGATTTAATGAGGTTTAATGAATTCAACACCCATAAAACAATCGGTGTTATGTATCACAAGTTTTATGGGTGTTGAATTCATTAAACCTCATTAAATCAGCCCATAATATGATTTTATAATAATTACTCTCTTGTGATATATAGTCTAGATGACCATGAACACATCACAAGCAATATGACCAAAATCAGTGGTGTGTATCACAAGTTTTATGGGTGTTGAATTCATTAAACCACATTAAATCAGCCCATATATATGATTTTTTAATAATTACTGTTTTGTGATATATAGTCTAGATGACCATGAACACATCACAAGTGGTTTGACCAAAATCAGTGGTATGTATCACAAGTTTTATGGGTGTTGAATGTCGAATATCCAATATCAAACCAATTCAACCGCGGTAACATCACATCGCCTTCTCAAACATATACCTTACACACTTGCATCTTCGCTAGACTGCCGTTTTAGACTACAGCAATGTATAATTGATACGTTTCAGTTAAAAGCAGACCTTTATTTAATGAAAATCTAAATGCCACTTGCATGTATGTCGACAGTATTTATGTATTAAATATGTAACATTTGCTCAACGTTAGCTAGATGTATGCTAACGTCGAAGCTAGGGGTAAAGCTAAAAATAAATATCAATCTTAGCCACATTGGGCTGATCAGACATTTTTAATAGTAATAATTTGCATATATCGTCTCCAGAGGCAGGTTTACCTGAGTGTGAAGGCATGAGGAGGAGATGAAGACCTGCAGGAGACTGTTTGGTTCAGTCAGCTGACTGGTTCAGGGGGAGGTGAGATCGCTAAAGCACTTTCGCATCACACATGAAATGACGCGATATAACAACCACAGGGCCACTGCTAAACTCACTTTTAACTTTAATATTCATCATTTATTTTGTATCATATGAATTTAAATATTATATTAAATAATTTAATTAGGTTTACAAATCAACGAATCTGTTATCCCTAAAGAGGACATTTACTTTGTTACTTTTACGTTGTTTTCTTTTCTTGAACATTGTCGCCCCCCACTGGTCAAAAATAGCACCTGATGTGGTTTAAAAAGGCAAACTTGTACTGAACAGAAAGCACAACTATTTGTGTTTTTTTTTTTTTTTGTTTTTTAATGAAGCACCCCAGAAAAGACAAATAAAACTTGGAAAATAAATGGAAATAACAATGTACGTTGTTAAGAGGAAAATAATTCCAATAAGAATAAACATTGATATAAGAAGGCAAACAATAACTGAATTAGTTTACATGACGATTTTTCTCAGCAAAAAGACTTATGAATCCTGAGTTCGATGAACAAGTCTATAAACAAGTTGCATCATCACATTGTCAGTTTGTTATTGCAGCATACTTACTTAATCTTCTATATGACAAAGACTGGAATGCAAATCTTTTAAAATTACTATTTTTACATGGAAAATATCTACAAGGTGGCACATCATCTGTTGAATACGCAATATTTACAGCTGGACAAAAAGAAATTATTGTAATAAAAAAAATAACACTGACATGTCTTACAGGCAGGTCCTACTTGAAGAACTTGTCAATTTGTAAAGTGCGTTTGTGAAAATCAAATCATCACAAATATCCTATATGAATGTGTATAGGTATGTGAGAATCACATTCTTTGATTTCTCCAGTACCTTTAACACCATCCAGCCGCTGCAGCTGGGTGAGAAGCTGCAGGTGATGGTTGTCAATGTCTCTGTGATCTCCGGGATGACTGACTACCTGACAGGCCACAGTTTGTCCATCTGGGCAGTGTTCTGTCTGATGTGGTGGTTAGTGATGCTGGAGCTCCTCAGAGGACTGTGCTTTCTACATTTCTCTGTCTTTCAGTGCAACACCGAGTCATGCTGCCTACAGAAATTCTCACATGACTCGGCTGCTGTAGGGTGTATAAGAGGGGGAGAAGTGGGGGAGTACAGGGAACTGGACAGATTCGTGGATTGGAGTGAACTGAACAACCTGAGGCTAAATGTGAGAAAAACAAGAGAGATGGTGACTGACTTCAGGAGGGAGAATACGCCTACAGAGCCTCTACAGATCAGAGGGAAGGAGGTGGAGGTGGTGGAGGACTACAGATACCTGGGTGTCGTGATTGACAGCAGACTGACTGGAGATCTAACGCTGAGTCTGTGTAAAGAAAAATAATGAGTGGAGTACTTTATGTGGAAGCTCAGATCCTTTAATCATTAACATTAGTAATGTATGCCACAAGATGTTGGAGATATTTTATCAGTCTGTTGTCTCCAGCATCATCCCGTTTGCAGACTGTTACAGCTCTGCTGTCAAACAGACAGAGACAAGAAATATTTCCTACCCCATGCCATAACCTTGTGAAATAATTCACTTTAATTTATTAATCTTTGCACATTGCCACGTTTGCACATTCTTAATCTCTGCTGTACACTTACACTTTATGTATATGATGTAAATATGAATAGGCATTCTTACATAGTACTTTTATACCTTTTTTATATTTTTATTTTTTATTTTGTTTTTTTCACTGTCTGTTCCTTGTATATTATGCTGCTGCTGCCCAATAATTTCCTAATTCTGGGATCAATAAAGTACATCTTACCTCTTATCTATAGAATAGAATAGGATAAAGTAGAATAGAATAGAGTATAATAGAATAGAGTAGAGAAGAGTAGAATACAATAGAATAGAATAGAATAGAATACAATAGAATAGAATAGAATAGAATAGAATAGTCCTTTATTAATCCCAGGGTGGAGAGATTTACTTGTTACAGTAGCACAGTAACAATATACACCCAAGTGATATAAAAATATTTAAAAAATATTGTGTCTTCCAAAGTTTTGATTTCATGTTTAAGACATATGATAAACATTTCATAAAGTAATTTATGACAATGTACCTAACTACACATTTTAAAAAGCCTACATAAGTGTTTTGGGTTCCTCGTTTTACTAAGTGCAATTTTATACAAATACAGTACACATTTTAGTTCAGTAATAGAAGAGCAATAAGCATTTGCCAGTATAACATTCAGGTGGAAAAAAAAGATCTAAACTATTTTTCAAGTTTTTCAAGTTTCAAGCTTTATTGTCAGATATCCTATATGTTCGACATAAAGTACAAATGAAATTACAGTCCTCTCTAACCGATGGTGGAAAATGCAAGTAAGTAACAATAAAAGCATAAAGATAAAAATAAACAGTCCACAATTTAAAATGACATAAACTAAACTATGTCTTTTGTTTCCTTAATGAGCATTTGACTATCAAGGAAACATACGTTGTTTATGTCACTCATTCAAATTGCTTTAACTGTAACGTATACTATAATGTACAATATTACTGATTTCAAATTAGTTGTGTATTTAACATTCCAATCCTGTAACTTTTGTACAGACTCATATCCGGCACTTTAAAAACCTAATATTGTACATTTCTGTTTTTACATTTTATCTGTCCTAATTCATCCTAAGTCACTTTTTGTACAGACTCATATCCGGCACTTTAAAACCTCATATTGTACATTTCTGTTTATACATTTTATTTTATCTCTTATATATTTGTTTTTATATTTGTATTGTATTGCACCAATCACCACAACAAATTCCTTGTGTGTGTTAACAAACTTGGCAATAAACCCTTTTCTGATTATGATTCTGATTCTGAACATAAATGCCCACACATGGCGTAAAAATTGAAACGTTTGTGAACAGTGCAAAGACAAACTTTCTGGCTGCTATGTATCAAACAGACACAATTCAAAGTATGTTTGTGTGCGTATGTACTTAAACGGGCGTGTTGTACCCGCGTGTGTTTTCTTTAAGTTTGAGCTGGTAAGGGTTTGTGTAAAACTTATTTCCCCAACATCAATTTGGAAAAATCCATAATTCAACATAAATAGAAAAATGATTTAAAAAATACACATTTACAATAACTTACAATAAAGATACAAAATATGCGTTAGTTAGCAACACTCTATTTTCTTCCAATGTTTCGCTTGTTTGGGGTACAGGCTCTTTCAATAGAATAGAATAGAGTAGAATAGAATAGAGTAGAATAGACTATTCTACTCTATTCTATTCTACTTTATTCTGAATAAAGTAGAATAAAATAGAAGAGAGCAGAATAGAATAGAATAGAATAGAATAGAATAGAATAGACAATTTAAAATGACATAAACTATGTCTTTTGTTTCCTTAATGAGCATTTGACTATCAAGGGAACATACGGTGTTTGTTTATGTCACTCATTTAAATTGCTTTAACTGTAACGTAATTTGACGTAACGTAACGTAATTAATGTAATGTACAATATTTCAAATTAGTTGTGTATTTAACATAAATGCCCACACATGGCGTAAAAATTGAAACATTTGTGAACAGTACAAAGACAAACTTTCTGGCTGCTATGTATCAAACAGCAGAGGTGGGTAGTAACGAGTTACATTTACTCCGTTACATTTACTTGAGTAAGTTTTGGGAAATGTTGTACTTTTAGGAGTAGTTTTTAATCACTATACTTTTTACTTTTACTTGAGTAGATTTGTGAAGAAGAAACTGTTACTCTTACTCCACTACATTAGGCTACTACATTGAGCTCCTTACTTTTCTTTTATCCCTTTTATCCGCGTACGCGTCAATCTCATGACATCACTGAGTGATTCTTTGGGAAAAATGTTTGTTTTTGCATGTTTTGTCACATATACACAGACTCAAACACACAGAGTTTCTATGAGTTCATGGGCTTGTTCTAGTTCTGCCTGGTTAAAAAAGAAAAGTACAAAGGCTTAATTTATTTTTTTATTCTGTTATTATTTTATTTATTTTACTATTTATTAAAGTACTTGAATTTACTTTAAGATTATTTTAATTTAAGCTATTTTTTATTCATTTTAATTAATTTTATTGATTTAATTTTCCTGAAGATGATTATTTTGTACTTTTGTCTGTTTGAATGGTTGTGTTAAAAAAATAAATCAGACGTTACTCAACAGTTACTCAGTACTTGAGTAGTTTTTTCACCAAGTACTTTTTTACTTTTACTCAAGTAATTATTTGGATGACTACTTTTTACTTTTACTTGAGTCAAATTATTCTGAAGTAACAGTACTTTTACTTGAATCATATTATTCTGAAGTAACAGTACTTTTACTTGAGTACAATTTTTGGCTACTCTACCCAGCTCTGTCAAACAGACACAATTCAAAGTATGTTTGTGTGCGTATGTACTTAAACGTGCGTGTTGTACCCGCGTGCGTGTTTTCTTTAAGTTTGAGCTGATAAGGGTTCGTGTCAAACTTATTTCCCCAACATCAATTTGGAAAAATCCACAATTCAACATAAATAGAACAATAATTTAAAAAATACACATTTACAATAACTTACAATAAACATACAAAATATGCGTTAGTTAGCAACACTTTATTTTCTTCCAATGTTTCGCTTGTTTTGGGTACACGCTCTCTTGCTCGCTGAGCATTTGCAGTCGGTCCCTGGCGCGGCTGAACTGTCCCGTCATCCCTCGCGTGGCCAACGGCTCTTCTCTTCTCTTCTTCTCCGGCTCGTCTCCGGCTGATCCGCCGCTTTCAGCAGCCGATATACGGGGGAAATACCGTCTAACCGGCCGAGCCAAGCACCGTCACACGACGCCGGGGGTCTCCGCGAACCTGCCTTTCCTTGCGGCGGCGGAGCGCTAACTCCTCGGGGCTCAGAGAGAGAGAGAGAGAGCAGGGCTGGAGGTGCAGCGCTGGTCCCGGGCGGGGATGGAGCTGGAGCCCGCCGGCAGCAGGGGCGAGCTGGGGCCCGCGGGGGGGGACCCGCTGCAGCCACAGACCCCCAGCAGGCACGAGAAGAGCCTGGGGCTGCTCACCACCAAGTTCGTGACTCTGCTGCAGGAGGCGAAGGACGGGGTTCTGGACCTGAAGGCGGTGAGATTCTTTGTTGTCGCTAGCACATGGGGCTAGGCGGCTAGTGGGCTAAGGGCTGATTTATGGTCCCGCGTTGAATCGACGCAGAGTCTACGGCGTAGGGTACGCGGCGACGCACACCTTACGTTGCGCGTCGCCGCGTACCTTACGCCGTAGGTTCTGCGTTAGTTACCGGTGTGAATGAATGGAGCCTCGCAGCTCTTCCCTAGCGAGCTTTACTAACATCTGGGCTGCGGTTAAACTCCACATCCGTGCCGGGTCGTAGTATTTTCCACCTTTCTGAGAGGACAGACGATCAAATCAGCCCAGTGAATTTTGAGAACAGCGGTCAACTTCCCAGACTCTGCCCCCTGCAGTTTCAAAGTTTGAAAAAGTGGGTCAGCTTTTGTGGTTTTCTTCATGGTAAATGCTCCTGCATCTCCACTCAGGAGCTGCTTACCCCCTCTGTTTGTATTGATTATGCATTTGCCTCCTGCGAAAGGCTTGAATTCACTAAATTCGTTTTTGGCATTTACCCAAAGTTTATATTTTAAACGATATAAACTTAATTTTCATTAAGAGGATAATTAAATAAACTCTGTATTTGTCCAAGTATTAAAATAGCTCCCCCACTATGATCTTACTTCTTGAGGAGCTGGTTTGTGCATCTATGCCCCCAAAATAGTTTCTGTTTCTGTCTGCTACTAATGACACAAGTGTTGAAATCAAATTTCCTATTTAATTATTTTACATTCAATTAACTCCACAGGGTTCCTACGGGTGCTTGAAATCCTTGAAAGTGCTTGAATTTTAATGTTGTGTTTTCAAGGCCTGAAAAGTGCTTCAATTTTAGTTTAATTGCTTGAAATTATAACTCTGTTTTTCACAAAATTGGGATCAGACTGTATAGTTTAGTTAGTACAAGGAGAAATAAAATCAGTAAGACGAAACATAACTAGATGTTTACAGCACGATACAATGTACATAGTTGTGATAAAAAGCGGAAAAAATAATTATATTCCTGTAGATATTTTACCCCAGCGATAAGGTGCTTGAAGATTTTGAAAATGACCCTTGAAAGTGCTTGAAAAGTGCTTGAATTTTGACCTTGAAAAATGTGTAGGAACCCTGCCTGCATCTCCACTCAGGAGCTGCTTATCCCCTCTGTTTGTATTGATTATGCATTTTCCCCCTGCGAAAGGCTTGAATTCACTAAATTCGTTTTTGGCATTTACCCAAAGTTTATATTTTAAACGATATAAACTTCGCTTTTCATTAGGAGGATAATTAAATAAACTCTGTATTTGTATTAAAATAGCTCCCCACTATGATCTTACTTCTTGAGGAGGGGGTTTGTGCATCTATGCCCCAAAAATAGTTTCTGTTTCTGTCTGCTACTAATGACACAAGTGTTGAAATCAAATTTCCTATTTAATTAACTTAAATTCAATTAACTCCACAAGGTTCCTACCGGTGCTTGAAATCCTTGAAAGTGCTTGAATTTTAATGTTGTGTTTTCAAGGCCTGAAAAGTGCTTCAATTTTAGTTTAAGTGCTTGAAATTATAACTCTGTCTTTCACAAAATTGGGATCAGACTGTATAGTTTAGTTAGTACAAGGAGAAATAAAATCAGTAAGACGAAACATAACTAGATGTTTACAGCACGATACAATGTACATAGTTGTGATAAAAAGCAGAAAAAATAATTATGAGTATATATTCCTGTGGATATTTTACCCCAGCGATAAGGTTCTTGAAGATTTTGAAAATGACCATTGAAAAGTGCTTGAATTTTGACCTTGAAAAATGTGTAGGAACCCTGCCTGCATCTCCACTCCGGAGCTGGTTACCCCCTCTTTTCATATTGATAATGCATTTGCCTCCGCGAAAGGCTTGAATTCACTTAATCTGTTTTTTGGCATTTACCCAAAGTTTATATTTTAAACGATATAAACTTCGCTTTTCATTAAGAGGATAATTAAATAAACTCTGTATTTGTCCAAGTATTAAAATAGCTCCCCCACTATGATCTTACTTCTCGAGGAGCTGGTTTGTGCTTCTATGCCCCCAAAATAGTTTCTGTTTCTGTCTGCTACTAATGACACAAGTGTTGAAATCAAATTTCCTATTTAATTAATTTAAATTCAATTAAGTTCAGTTTCATATAATTTAAAGTAGTAATATTATCATGATCACCAACTAGAAATTACTTAATGCCTTTTTTTCTACCTTGATAGTCTTATAACTCAATTACTAAGTCCAGACTAATACTAATAACAAGACTCTGCTCCATGTTTTTTTTCATCAGCTAAAACCAGAGAACCAGGTTGCAGCTTGACCAACCATGCATTACTTTTGCATAACAGAAAAGTCTTATTTGTTGGTTTGTTTTTCTCCTCAGTGACTTGATAGACAGATTAGTATCTTAGCATTTGACACCATAGTAACACTGCCCTTTGCATTGAATGCCAGACGGGGTTAGGTTTTTCTTTTTCCTTCTGAGTTCATCCAAAATCCATCTTTTCCTTTTGATAAAGTACAGACTTGTCAGTGCTTGCCTTGTTGTTGTCATATTTTTAAACATGAAGAAGTTGGACGAGAAAATTAGTTTTAGCCAATGTCAGACATGAGTTGTGTAAAATAAATGGCCTCATCAGTGAAGGGTTGGCCCTCAGACTCTGGTCACATTAACATTCATGTTCAGCAAGATTTAATTTGGATGTGTCTCTGGAAGTGACAGAGAGAGAGCTTTTGCTGGAATTGTTTCCAATTCATGCAAGATTGGATGGTTAATCCACTAAGTTACAACACTAAAGTCTTCAGAGCACCATGTTGTAAATTCATAATAGACTGCCTGTGCAGTGGTTACGTGACGCATAATGGTAGTGAATGGAACTGGCTGAAAGTTTCAGTTTTCTATATGTCAAAGCAGGTTGAACGTTTAGTGAGGAGTTAATTGCACTGCAATAACAGTGTAGTTGTTACAAACTAGTAACAGGTAAACTTGTACCGTACTTCACATTCATTTGGTTCAGATGCTGTGTAATTCATTGACCTGTTCAGATTTAGGACTCTTTGGCTTCACAGAGTTTCTGTGGGTCAAATAATCCAACCTCACTGTTGGTCTTCTGGTACAAGACCAAAAGACCACTTTAATGAGAGGATAAAAAATACTGATTTTACCATAATGTGGTACTGTATGCAAACAGTTGTACAATCTATGGTATTAAAAAAAAATACATAAACAGGTGATATGCTACTTCAAGAAAAATCTCAACTAAGTCTGTCTTGCATGTTGTATCTCAAGTCAACTTTTTTGTCAATTCTGACATGTGCAACACAATACAGGGTCGATTGTCATCCTCAAAGACCTTACGGTGCAGCAGCTAAACAAAAAAAAACAGAACATTCAAATATAAAAAAAATATGAAGAAGAAAAAAATTATTTTAAAAAGATAATATAATGTAGTATACATCCGTAGTGGTCACAACACTGAGGTGTTTCAAAAGCCAGCCACAAACGCTGTAGCATAGTATAAATAACAGCATATTTCCGACTGCTGAAATGCAATCAAGATCAGTTGAAGCACAGGCCAAGTTTCTTGCACAATGTAACCTGTATGTAATATTACACATCCTTGTGTGTTGCATTTTTTTTTTTATGTTCCTTGTTTGGGTTTCGCAAAAATGCAACACAAATTTCAAAAGATGCATGCAGAGTGGATACAATTTACGTGGCTGACCCCGCCTCCTAAAACCGGCTGTAATGAAAAAAGCTGTAAAGATATGTAGAAAATGTTGCTGCGATACAATCACTGTGGTATGTGGTCCAGTAAATGGCAGACATTTCCTGACACCGCGGCATGTTGCACATTTTTTTTAATATAAGGTAGAATATAATGTCACTGCAACAGTTTAGATTTGTATGATATAATTGTTGGTTTTCTTTGCCTACTCGCATGCATTTTGAAATAAATGGCTGTTGTACTTTTTTCTGTCATTTAGGCAGCAGACACCTTGGCAGTGCGACAGAAACGACGCATCTACGACATCACCAATGTCCTAGAAGGAATTGGTTTGATCGAGAAAAAGTCTAAAAACAGTATCCAGTGGAAGTAAGCATTTCAAGTGTTTTTTTTTTATGAATTGCCTGTATGGGAAAACTTCAACCTCAGAGCCTTTATTACAGAAAAGTCACATTTGGGTTCAGAGAGGGGGAATTATTTGAAATGTTTAAAGCCACACTATGTAACTTTTCCATCTTAATATAATATTTCCAGAGTCATTGTGATGGTACATCAACTTACAACAGGTTTAATGACACCTCTGTCATGGTCTGAGGGGTCGCCTTCACTGGCACTATGTAACTTCGAGGTGGATGGAACCCTTCCACACTACTGGTAAAGCACTACCGCTTTTGTCCAAAGGAGCCGCCAAACTCAACAAAAGCTGAAAGTTACATTGTGCTGCTTTAAAACAGGACAACAATTAATCCACAGATAATCCACCAAGACCAATATACTTTTTAACATAAAAAAAAAACAAACTGTTTTGACCCAAACGTTTATGGGTTACTCTGATGCTCCACCTCTCTACCAATTTTCAGGAAACGTGGCCAGGTAACTTTCCTCCATCCTGGCAGAGGAAATCTGTGTCTTTTAAGCAGTTACAGTAGTCTCATCCAATTGATATCAATCAATCAATCAATCAATGACTTTATTTGTCCCCAAGGGGGCGATTAGTTTTGCGACAGGAGAAGCACACAATGGGTAAATATACATAAAATATACATAATAAATTACAATAGTAGTATAGACCTAAGCTTCCCCCACTACCTTTTCCATCCCACTACCTTTTCACCCACTACCTTTTCCTTCCGGCATTTAAAAGAACAATAGCGGAGGGAACAAAGGAGTGTTTATATCGGTTTGTCTTTGCAAAAGGGAGTCTAAGCTAGGGGTGGGCGGTACACCGGTGTCATAGTCATCACCGGTGTGACACTGCGCCACGACATGGATTTTGCAATACCGTCAATACCGTAATAAATCAATTATAAAATAATAAGCCTAAATAAGGCATTAAAAACGTCGGTGATATGCAAGGTTTGCTGCCGTGTTGTGAAAGCAAGAGGTGGAAACACAAGCAACCTGTTTCATCACTTAAAAAACACGCACGCCTGTGAATATGAAGAGGCCAAAACGAGCGCAAGTGGGACCAGCTGCTGGTCCCGTTGGGACCGCTGCTCCGCTGCTCCGCTGGTGCTGCTGAGCAGCACCAGCGGAGCACGTCCCAAGACTACACAGCTTTGACTGCAGGCATCGCTTACTGCTGCTACACCTTACAACAAGAGTAGTAAGAAATGACAGGGCTTAAAGTATCCCGGCACCGTGCTGGATCTCTGGCGTACGGAGTTTTTTGTCTGGGTGTGCGAGTTTGAGTGCTTTAAAAAAAAAAAAAAAAAAAAAGGTTTGAGAGAAAAAAAAAGTCTGAGTCAACCGAGTTCGTCTACCAATGGAATGAGAGGAAAGCAGCTCTGGCTCAACCAAACTAACACTAGCCAATCAGAAGTGGAGCTGGGCGGGTCTTTGACGACAGCGGAGCGCAGAGTGCTGTTTCAACCTGCCGGAATAAGAATCACCGACTTCAAGATGGAGAAAAAATTAATGAATGTCGGTTTAAAAGAATCTTTTTGCCCAGAAGAAAAAAAGAGTGACAAAAAAATACCCATAACCATGTTCTTCTCTCGAAAAAACACACCTGCACTGCGGGCTTTAGAAGAAAAAGACGCTGCAGCGCGAGTCGGGATGGAGCGGCTCAGAAGAGCAGAGAAATACGTGCGAGGCGGTGTTGAACTCCGCAATTTGAAGCTTTGTATAATAATTGTAAAATAAAAAGGGTTGCTACTATGTGAATATCACTTATCACGGGTTCTTTTTGGAACGTAACCCTCTCGAAAAACAAGGGATTACTGTATATGAATACTCATGGCATAAACCTGTCAAGTTTTGGATTTAAAATGAAGGGAAATTTTCCACCACCCGCTGTCCAACCAGCCCAACCGAGGTCCAGTATTACATTTTAAGACAGGTTTACAAAATATTTAAAATATAATATAATAAAAATAAATATAATATAATATATATATATATATATATATATATATATATATATATATATATATAATATAAGTGTGTAAGATCTTTAGGTTTTTTGCCAAATAAATATGTTGAGAATGCATAATACTCTCCCATGTCTCTTTTTGATAAGGATACTACCATTTACTTATTATATTATAAAAATATTAACCTTATTCACATAAAGGGACAGGACAGGCTACTCCTCCCAAAACGTACCAAAAAATACCGTGATATTATACCGTCACCGTTCAAAAGATGAAAAATACCGTGATATTAATTTTAGGTCATATCGCCCACCCCTAGTCTAAGCAGTGTACCTGATGGTAGAAACTGAAACGGTTGATGTAAGGGATGTGAGCAATCAGACAATATGGAGTTTGCCTTCTTGATCAGCTGTTTGTTATAAAGTTCTTGTAATGTTTGTTGAGCCGACCCAATGATTTTACTGCTTAGACTGACAACCTTATTGAGCAAGTTTCTGTCTTTGACTTTTAAAGATTGAAACCAACAAATGAAAGAAAAAGTGATGACAGATTCGATGAAAGAACGATAAAACATAGACATCAGGGAAGAATCAACCTGGTATTTAGAAAGTTTTCGGAGACAGAAAAGGCGCTGCTGGCTTTTCTTATATAGCGAGTCTGAATTTTTTCCAAATGACAGTTTGTTGATTGATCAACATTTAATGTGTTGCCTCTCAGGATGACCTGTTTCCTTATGTTCCTGTGCTTGTTTGTGTGTTGACAAAGATTCTCTTTGCTAAGCCACATTCATTCTTTTCACGTTACAAGCAAATTGAAATGGTTAGTAAGGAAGAAGTTTCACAAAGTAAATGACAACATTTTTTCATCACCACCATAATCTTACACAAACTATATGAGCTGTGATAAGACGGTGCAGCTACTTCAATGTCAGAGTCGTAATAGAAGATTCTGAATCAGTAGATTGTTTAGACTTGGAGAAATAACCACATGCAGTGTTTTCTATAAACAGAACTTTGTTTAATTTGATGTGACCAATTATAAAGCAGAAAAAAAGTTTGAATCATGCCTTGGTTGTAGCCCAGTCCGTACCAGTGTTGATATCCTTCATTTCAGGAGATGTTGGATTCTCTGCTGTTTTTTGTTCATGTTTACTTAGGATATAAATTATTTTATGGTACAGTTAAATAGCAATAAAAAACTGCGTAAAGTATCATTATGTTTATTTCAATTTGTGTTTATTTACATATTTGCCTGGATAGAAAAAGGCTCTCGTCAGTGCAGTTGCATTATTTTTCTTTTTCCAATTCTCAATATGAGGCAGATGGCTAGCTGCTGTCGTGTTATAGTGAAAGTGAATTAATTTGCCTAGCTATAATAAAGCAGGCTGATCATGGAAAAGCATGTTTGTTCGTGAGAATATAAAGCTATTGTTGCCTGCTGCCTGGAAATGACCATCCAATTGTGTGTGCTTTTCAGGGGTGTAGGTCCAGGCTGCAACACCAGGGAGATAGCCGATAAGCTTATTGATCTGAAGGCTGAGCTAGATGACCTGGCTCTCCGTGAACACGAGCTAGACCAGCAGAGAGTCTGGGTCCAGCAAAGCATCAAGAACGTCACAGATGACTCCAACAACAGCCCATATCCTTCACTGCAAAGTCTGTCTGTTTCTACTTTGATAGGAAAAGGTTTTTCAGTAACCCTTTTAATACTGGCTTTTCTTTAAGGGATATTTCTACTGTTTCCAGGTCCTGTTGTGTGTATGTTACTGACATTGGCTGAACAGGTGAAAGTTCAGATAACCCCCCTTTTTTCACCTCCTGGGATGGACAAAAAGGAGTGAAAAAAGAGACAGTTTATGTTTATTATGTACACCCCCTCATTCTGCAACTGAATGCAACATTCTGATCATGTATGTGTGCGACACCATCGCAGGGACGCTGAAGGAAACATTTATTTGCACATATTTTTCTTCACTTGTTCTAAGTAACTTTACAGTTATGATATTGGGGAGATGTTAAATAATAGAACTTCTGAGTCTTCAAGCAGGAGATGAAGTCGAAAAACAGATTTTAAAAAAGGGCTACGTTTAAGCCTCATTCATTCTGTTCAGCTTACAAGTAAATTGAAATGATTAGTAAGGAAGAAATTCCACCAAGTAAATGACAACATTTTTTCCACCACCATAATCTCACACGAACCATATGAGCTTTGATAAGACTTGCAGCTCCTTCAATCCATCCCTCTTTCCTTCCTGCCTCCAGGAGCTTGTTGGTATTTATCTAAATGGGAAAACTTATTGGTGTAGGTTGTGTCAACTGTAAGAATTGGCAGAGCATTCCAACAAAAACAAATTCTTAATATGATGTTAACTTCCTGTACATGTTACCTTTTTTATGTCACCTTTCGTCCACTTTTGAGTAATAATCCATCATTCATCTGTTTCAGTTCTGCTATTTGTAAAAAATCCCCAGTAGATCATGAGGCACCACAGTTGGTGACATATTTGACCTTACGGACAGTTACAGTGGTCAACAACAGCTTAGAGGGTCACAGATCTGTCCCTTCCAGTTAAAACAGGCTTGTGCATTTTCAATGGGAACGTGAGTCCCATCGAGGAGACCAGCATGTTCACTAAACCCGTGGATTATCAGTTGGAAATGGTCCCCTGTTGGCAGGCAAACGAATTGGTCACAATTATGTGAGAGATTAACATGGTAAGAAAACTGATTATGTTTTCACTAAATGACAAACATGTACAGGGCTAACGGTGGGATTATTGCGTCCTCCACCACTGTTTTGGCTTCACTGGCACACGTGTACATCACGGGTTATGTCACATTTCCCGCAGGCGATGTTGAATCACCCTTTTGCCACCGACATGCTGGTTTTTTGTATGTAAGGGCATTTGTTTTTGAAAAATGTCCTGCCTTGCTCGGGCCAGTATGGGAAAGGCAGTGGGCTCAGATCTGTGGCGGATCTTTACGTAAATATTACAGAATGTCCGTATGAAAGCACCTAGTGATGCATTTCATGAGCTCATATCCATTGTTGCTGTGGTTCTCAGACTTTACTTTATATATTTATTTATTTATTTAAAACATCCTTCCTATGTGGTCTTACACTGAACTGCTTTATTATTATTATTATTATTATTATTATTATTATTATTACTGTGGCGATTGTGACTGATATATTTGAGACAAAAAGCTGGAAATAACCAACCAGAAATAGAAATATTAGCCTCAACCTGAAAGTTCCAGGTCCTACAAGGGCTCTTGCTGTGGTAAACTTTCTCCCCCAGAACTCAGTTTAGTTCCTGGTTCCTATGGTTGAAAAGAAAGGGGGCAGAGAAAAGGATCCGCCAAAAGACTGGCTCTAGGATACGGTTCCTGCCTTAAAAAATATTATTTTGCCTGTTGATCTGATATAGGACAGTAAGTCACATTCTTTCTTGGATTTATCAGGCTCCAGTTTTAAAAACTAAGTGTCCCTGAATAACAACAATGATTTTCTATGCGTCATAAAACCAGTTGATGTGTGAACTATACCACTCCCAGTACCGCAGCCTCAGTAGGGATATTTGTTGATGTGAATCCCCATTTACTCTCTGCTCTGTCAGCTACCCTGCTCATATATGGGAAGGCTCGTGCATACTGGCGTTCTGCAACATTTCTGTAAAAGTGGGCCAGCAATTTTACTCCACTGGCCCTTACATACTGGCCACAGGGGGGAAGAGAAGAAAACCCTCCAAACATGTGTCCTTATGTAACCAAAGTGGAATGAAATGAGATGGAAGGGGTTAATCACGTTCATTGTGCTCATATTAATAATAATTTAAAAAAACACAGCAGAGGAGTGTGTCTTAGTGGGATGCACAATGACACAAGAGAGGCGTGTTGACGAGAATGTGCGTAGCGCACTGATGCGTTGAGAAGTTGACTGAAGGATTTGAAAGGTGTAACTAGGCAGATTCAGCTGCAGCATCAGTACAGTAAATAAAACTGCTGCAGTTCCTCCAGGTGGAAGTCTACAGGTCTTCCTCACCAGCTGCTTTGTCATTCATGAGCTGGTTTTAACTACGAGTGCGGCTCATCACTGGAGCAAAGTGCGGCTATGTGCTTATGACTGTGGTTGGCACATGTACAAGATCAGAAAGTTGTTGAATCCTCACTCTGTTACAGTGTTACGGGGATGGCCCTTGCATACACGACCAGTCTCCCTTTTCTTTTTCTTTTTTTTTACTCCTTTTGTCTCCCTCAGGAGGCTGGAAAAAAGGTGATTTAAGGCCTAGACATAGGCACCATGACCAGCAAAAGGTGGAAATGATCTGCAAAGAAATGCCAGTATGGAGGCACCTGGAGACCTAACAGTGTTTGCTTATATAGAACTTGATTGTTATGTACATATTTATTACAGAATAGCCTTCCTCCTTTTGCGTCTGTCGACAGTAATTTCTGCAACATTGATAATCAACCTCTATGAACTTTTGTCGTTTGTCTGCAATGAGCCAATACTACTATCAGTATATTTTAATTTTTTAGGACTATTACCCCTAGTGCTAACATTAAAAGCCGTTTTGTTGCAAACACATATTCCATTCTAACTCTGAACTGTGTCAGTTCAGGTTATTTTAATCCCTGATGAAAGTTTAGACCCCTTAAATCTAAGATGATTGTAACCTAAATTGGACCCTTAACACATTCTTACTATGGCATATATAAGACACGAAGACCTTTGTGGCGCTTTCAAAGGTAATTGTTTCTCATTCTCAGTTTTATACTGGAGATTTCTACTCTTTTTGTGGCAACTGTCTTAAAAACCACCTTGCCTTTTTTTTCTTTTTTTTTTACTTTCACAGGTGACACACTCCTAGCAATCCGTGCTCCCATAGGTACACAGTTAGAGGTGCCAATACCAGAGGCTGTAAGTATGGATGGTTTGTGTATTTTGTGTACTATGAGTTTCAGCTACTGTTCAGTCCGTCTTAAACTAATACATATTTATCTGTGTGCCGTTAGGTCCACAATGGACAGAGGAAATACCAGATCCGTCTCAAGAGTACAGCTGGTCCCATTGAGGTTTTATTGGTCAACAAAGACCCTTCCAGTGCCTCTCCTGTTGTTTTGCCCGTCCCACCTCCAGACGACGTCCTCCAGAGCCTCCCAGCACCGACACCTACCTCCCAGCTGCCCACTACTGCCTCACAGGTTTCCACAGATTTGTGTTTTCGTAAAAACGCTGACAATTGGATGATTCAGTTGTTGTCGCTGCGCATGCCTTTCTCAGACTGTCATTCTTGCATTAACATATGAAACTCCAGTGCTCTTAATTAGGTCTCTCCCATAATTTATCTCTTCTGCTTTGCAATCTTGTCTTGCTTTGTCCACTTAAAATGCATGGCTACACTTTAGATGTTGCCTTTATGTTTAGTTTGAAAAACACTAACAATAGATTGTTTGATCTGGGGACTTCGTGATGCGTTCAAATGTGCTTTGTACGGTAAACTTAGCCTGCAAAGACTTTAAAATATGGAATTTCCTGTTTTTTGTTCTTTATTGGTGAAGCACCCATCATGTTCACTTGTTCTTTCATGCCCTTTTGTTTTTACCATAACATCATTATCACTTATGAAATTACATGTTTTTTGTTGCAGAAAAAGCAAAGTACAGACAAACGTTACAGTAGGGTGTTAGAACCTAACCCTGTTAGTCATCAAGTTTGTTTAGTTCAATGCCATGACTTTCCTCCTTTTGCTCACTCCTATTTCTATCCGTCAGATCACCAAAGCACCTTCAGTTGGTGCCACAAAACCAGCTCCTGCAGTCAGCCAGACGGTGTCAGGTAGGTGTTCAAGACTTGATGAATTTACCAACACATAATATTGTTAATTATTGTCTTGTACAGAAAAATCATTGACTTTTTTTATTGGACCTCTTCTGATTCTCACACAAAGAATGTTTTGATTCAGCATTTATTGCCAACATTATCTTGGGTTAATGTCCCATGGTTGTGTCCTTGCAGATGCAACAAGCACCACACCACTCACCCAAATGACAGAAACACCCGCTGCAGTTACCCAGCAACTGCAGTCCTCTGCTTCTTTGGATGGATGTGTGTCCTCTTCTACTTCTGCAGTATTTGAACCAATTAAATCGGATCCATCTCAATGTGAGTGTGTTTCTTCTCTTGGGCTTCTCTTTGTGATAATCATTTGAGATTCAGTGTTTTAATGGCTTTGGTGGCAGAGTTTGACTGGTTTCTCTTCTCAGTCTGCAGAGGTGTGATATTAATGCAAAAATGTATCCTGTTGTTTTCTGTTTATGGCTTCTATGTAATAAAAAAAATCCCATTGGAGGCAGCAACATTATATGTTTCTCATTGTTTCTCCGCAGTGCTGGACTTCTCCAAAGAGCTATCTGAAATGTTTGATCCAACAAAAGGTAAACTTCACAAACCTGCATAAACACATGCACATTCTGTACATAAGTATTTGTTGGTCAGTTTGAAAGCACACACATCTAAATTTTTCTCTTGGATTTCCTTTTCTTTCTTTTTTTTGAAACCTGTTAGATAGCAAACATCAAAACGTTTTGACATAGGTGGTATGACCAAAAGATAGATAGATGGTTTTCTATGATATTATCAAAAATAGTATTTTAGAATTCCTTTTCTACAGCTGTCTATTATTTCATAAAGTACAATTTTTAACAGGATTTACATACATCTTGTCTAACATTACTACATTTAATGTTTTTTTTTTCTCTTTCTTAAATCGATCAAAATAGATTGGTGATCATGACAAAGTTTTCAAGTTGGCAGCATTGACAAGAAATTGGTAAACCTGCTGCTGAATTTGCTGCAGAGAGACTGGAGCGGTAGGGCTCTGCCATAGGGACAAATACATTAAACATGCTGGTGTGACCTTATTAGGTGCTATAGTGTTGGATTATATTATCAAGAGTAGAGACAGGGTTTTTAAATTACTAAACATACTCTGACAAATTTTCTCCATAAAACCTGGCGGAACGTCGCTAAGCCCTGCTGGAGATATATAGATTTTTTTTTTTAATAAATAGGATCATATTCACTGGTTTATCCTTGTCAAGCTTACCGTTTTAAACACGTCTTTTCATTTTATTTCCTTGACAGAGATCATGAGCGGGGATTTGTTAGATGACTTGATGTCGTCAGAAGGTAAATGTACTACAGATGCACACATGAGAATAACAGTAAAAACATTTTAAACTCAGTATATATGTTTGTTTTCATATATATATATATAAGTAACTACTACTAGTAATTGAGCTCATTACTATCCTTAATAACTTCTCAGCTCTTTGTTGTTTCTTCCTCAGTGTTCTCGCCTCTCCTTCGCCTGTCCCCTCCACCCAGCGACCACGACTACATATACAATCTGGATGAGACAGAAGGCCTTTGTGACCTCTTTGATGTGCCCATTCTCAACCTTTGACCCTGAGATTGATGAAATCAGTTGTCCAAATATGCTAAACCAGCCTCGTTTTTTCCAAGTTTTCCCCTCTCACTGATGGTGACGATACAAAGAGGGACTGGAAAACAAGTGTATGATCTGATGAGCATTTGAAAGACACGACTACATTGTCACGGTGAGCTCCAACTTAGCTCAGACAGAAGCTTAATGTACAGAAATAGAGACAAAAACAAAACATTTTACTTAACTGCTTTTCAAAGAAAAAAAAAGAGTCAATTCTATTTTTGGATTCTTGTGTATAAAAGCATTATGTTTGTGTGTCAGCTTTCCTGTGTGCTTGTGAGGAAGTGTGTGTTTACTTGATATGAATGTGGTCGAGTGTTTTTTGAGTGTGCTTTTGTACCAAGTTTTCTCTGAACTTGAGTCGGACATCTCCAGGGAATTTAGAAATAAACTAATGAATAGAGAGAATCCCATTTTAATCAGGTCAGGTGTCATATGAGATGGGCAGAGCTTCATGGAGTCCAAACACAGCTGGTCAAATATGCACTGTCCTCATGTACATAGAGAAAATATATTTTGTACTCACAGTACATGAGGCTATCGTTTCATTATTAATTAAATGTGTAACACAGAGAGAGTAATAGTTTTCAAATCAGGCACCAAACGTAAACATGCCTTTTTCAGAGACCTATAAGTGTTGGAGACTCCTTGATTTTTAACTGCAGTTTTCAGTGTTGAAGAATTGTGTTCCCTTGTAAGAGAGACAAACTTGAAGCTAAGTTGCTGAAACCAATAAACCTTAAAGAACCAAGGACCAAAATGACCGTGATTGAAAGGGATTTTTAGAATTTGATTATTTCATATGAACCTCCTATTAAAAATAAAAGCAAGGTCTCCTGTAAACTCTTTATTATAGTTAATGAGTACTTTTAGAAGACATTGTATGCTAAAGTCTGTTCTTTATTCAATTTTAAAGATGTGCAAAAAGATGTATTTTTATTCCCCACTCTTCCTTTGGCCAACCTCCATCTAAGAAACAATCCTCTGCCTTGTCAAAGAACATTTGTATTGTAGTGTCATTTTCTTTAGGACCTTTGGACTTTACAGTTTTTTTGTTATTGGCTTGGATACAACTTAAGAAGTTAATGTGAGAGGAATAGCTTCTGCCCCCTTTACTGGACAAATGGATTTCACCTAATATATGTATATGAATACCACCGTGCTGAGTTTGTAAAATGAAATGTAAGTTCATGCTGTGAATGCAGTCGTTATAAAATGTGCTCTTGTTTTGCTTAATTTTGTAAATGTGGCACCGATTCCTATTAAGTTTTAAGTTTTTACACATTCTTTCTGTGGTAAATCGCTTTAAATTAAAAATTTCAGCTCTAATTATTTTCTCTGTGCAGGGGGGCAAGTGAGTAACAGTTCACAATGATTTGTTATTTATCGCTCTTCTGATGCAGCACATCCACGTTTTATCTTTCTTTGCCTTTTTCTTGTGGAAAATCCATTTGTGATATGTCCTGTTTTGTCCTGGATGATGTGTATGTATGTAAAGTATGTACTGTGTATATCACTCTACTGCTTGTATAGAATAGCATTTATTTTTTATACCAGTTAGATATATTATAACAGGATTGTTGCTACTAATCTGGGGCTACATTTAAGAGTCAAAGGAATTTATCGACAAAATCCTCTTCTTTGTCGGAGCATCCTGTCTCACTGCACTTTTGCATCACTGTGGACAAACTGGTTGCCATTTATCCTCCTTAATTTGTCGCCTGTCTTGGTGTTTGGACAGTGTTATGAGCAGCCAGGGAGCTCAACAGGAATGGATTAAACGAATCCTGTCTGTGTGAGACTCGAGCATACAGACTGTTTTTAACAGGTGCAAATTTGATCAACTGTAGTTGTGTCAAATTAAAGTAAATACTTTGGTATTTTTTGTGTGTTGTCTGGTTTGCTTTGGTTTCTTATTTTAAGTAGAGTGCTTCATTTCTTGTCATGGTTTTCCATTGTTGTACAATGAGAATTTGGCAGCTGGAAAACATGGTACAGCCAAATGGGTTTTTCAGATTATGAAGTAAACAGCTGACTTTATGCAAATAACCATTTTATGGTTTTAAAGCATTTTAAGTTTCTATTTGAAGTTCATCAATTATTTAATGCATAATAAGACATGGCAGATATCCTGGGATGTAAAGATTAGTGACATTCTATCTCTTCCTCCTCACATTTCCTGCCAGCGCTGTCATCTATGTATGACAGAGTTGTGAACAAGCTAGAAAAATTAGAAAAAAAAAATGTCAGAGAAGGCATGAAATACACCAGTCCCAATTTTGGCAGTGCATCGTGTAAAAGCGATTCAGTTGGATCGTTAATCCACCCTGATTCGTTTTGGTTTAAAGGTAGTGATGTAATGAGGAGGACAGGGCCAGCAGGGGGCAGCTGTGACCACATGCACATGAAGGGGTCACTCCGTTAATTCACCACAAATGTTATCTTAGGGTGCTTTATGGGAAATTAACCCTTAACCCCTGACCATAACGTTAGCCACTCATTATTTTTTGTCGTGTGTGTGTGTGTGTGTGTGAGAGAGATAGAGGGAAAGAGCGCTTTGACAGGATCTCTATTTTATTTCAAAATAAAAGCGCATTTCGCTCAACGGTTTGTTTATTGGTTTTAGAAAAGCAATGTTGTGAAAGGATTGATAAATCTACCATACGTATCTTTCAATATTTCAGAACGTCAAAATCGGCAAATTATCTGTTAAGCTTTATTATTTTTATTTTTTTTAAACATGTTTCTTTATTGGGTAATCCATGTAAATTATATTACACAATAAACATTTCTTTTAAAGGGTTCGACAGAATACCCCGTTTTATATTTTACCATACACACAAAAATAAAATATATATAAAAAAAAAATAAATAAATAAATAAGGACACAAAACCTAACAAACACCCCAAAACACACACACTGCAAAATACGTAATTATAAACAGGTCCTAAAGTAAGTACCGATTACCAATCAAACTCTGACTGAAGACAATAATAATAGGAAAAATAAAGTAATAAACTAAAATACAGAGACACGCAAAACAGCTGCAACAAAAAAGATAAAAAATAAAAATAAATTAAGAAAACAAAATAAGATAAATAAAAATTAAAATAAACTGACATAAGAGGAACCCTAAAAAAATTAGACATGGTTAGCAATATCATACTTCCCTGTAATT
Organism: Cololabis saira; assembly: GCF_033807715.1. NCBI lineage: Eukaryota > Metazoa > Chordata > Actinopteri > Beloniformes > Belonidae > Cololabis > Cololabis saira. The sequence continues at coordinate 23,886,662 of NC_084591.1, read as the reverse complement.
AAATTAAATCAGATTAAATTAATCTTCCAAGGATGCCAAAGAATTAACAAAAGAAAGAATAGGTTCCCAAATATAAGAAAACCTATCAGAGCAACCCCTAATACCGTATTTAATTTTCTCTAAATATAAAAATGACATCAGGTCTTTCAACCAAGAGTTGGGAGATGGAGGTTTTTGGTATTATTTTTAATTCAATATCGCAATGAAAAAAAAAAAATTCTCGGCAGTGTGGGTTTTATTGTGGAAAATCAACCGGAAACAGTAAATTTGTAAATTGACAGCAGAGCTGCGCGTCCTGAACTAAACCGCTCCAGCTAACCCGGAACTTTTCGGTCAAGTATTCATCCTCTATGAAGTGGTTTTCTTCGGCTCAGATGTTTTTATAAAGTTAGACAACTTGCGGGACTCGTGTCTCCCCCCCTGGAGGGAATAAGCCCAGCTGCAGATGTTCGAGGCTCCGACCGCAGCGGTTCCTGCAGGACAGTAGTGTCGACTTGTCTTTTCTTCCAGGTAGGTCGGACAGGGGAAATAAACCTCTTCAACTCACTCACTTTCTTTTCTTTTTTTTTCTTTTTTCTTTTTTCTTTTTGTTTTGGACCACTCTTATACAAAGCTTAGAGATACCACTTTAAATGGTTTTTAGTTTGGGATGTAAGCACTTTAGTTTAGAAGCCTCACTTCTAACTGAAATCAAATAGTTCAATTGGAAACATAATTAAGCGACATGTGACTTTGGTCAACTAGTATGCAGTGTCCAGATTAAGGTTATATCTGTTAAATGTATTGATATTCAAATGACCAGGTAGAATACTAGTGTAAAATCTGGATGTTTCTTATTTTTTTCTACAAAAAAATAACAAAGTCAGGATTTATTTATTCACAGAAGACACCTATATTTGAGTTTGATATATATCATATGGTTTGTCCTTCTCGGAGGAAAAAGTGTGTGTGTGTGTGTGTGTGTGTGTGTGTGTGTGTGTGTGTGTGTGTGTGTGTGTGTGTGTGTGTGTGTGTGTGTGTGTGTGTGTGTGTGTGTGTGTGTGTGTGTGTGTGTGTGTGTGTGTGTGTGTGTGTGTGTGATCCTCTGTCAGCTCAGGAATTTGTGGCAGCTCACATCCTCCCCCTACACACACACACACACACCGGGGAGGGATCTGAGATACAGGCGGCTCTGCTGCTGACAAAAGGTCCGGTGGTGCTTGTGGTTTTAAGCCTAATGAAGCAAACAGCTCAAAGGAGAATACAAACAGTGACAGCTGCTGCTGAACGGGCCGCACTCTTTTACTTTGATTTCCTTTCTCATTTTTAATGATCTCTTTAAGGTGGGAGTCTATTTATAGCCCACTGGCTTGACAAGTAAACTACATAGATGCCTGTTTATGGTAACTTGTCTTGGCTTCCTTTATTTTAACAGCCTATTTATTTTTGGCTGGCTTGTAGCAACACTTGTAATAAAACTGTACTTAATATGGTCATTCGTTCCTTAATTTCATAAGAGTGAGTTTGTTTTTTCCCCATTATTTTTAAACTTGTGATTTTTTCTTTCCCCCCAAGTAGTAATATCTTATCCAATAAAAGAAGCTGCCAAACACTCAGCCCCAAGACTATTACACTTATTCTTGCTGTAACATCACTGACAATCGGTTCATAGGTTCATATTTACGTCTGACTTGACAGTATGATATTTCTTTTTCTGCTGGCTCCTTCCACTGTTATATTTTTATGTAACGTAACTAACATTGATGATATTTATGGAGTTAGTTCTGCAGGGCTTTAACCATTCAGTGGTTCTATTACAAGTATGTCAATCTGTTTTAAAAGCAGACACAGTAGCAGAAGGTGTGGTTTGAGCTTCATCTTAGAGAAGAGGCATCATCGTGAACAGGCACAGACAGGTACAGACACTGACTGAAACACACACTTCGGTGGTTAAAAAGCTTTTGAGGGACTGAGGTAAAAACCACCACCATCTTTTTAGAGCTGACATGAGAAAAGGAAATGGCACCTGTATTTGTTCTCATAGTTTGTGTCTCTGCTGAATTTGAACAGAAACATCCGTTTCAACAGTTTAATTGAGCTAAAAAAAAGAAAGATCTAAGTTTAAGCAGCTGAAACATGTTTAGTTAGCACACCGCACTGTGTCAGGTGATGCTACTTGTCTGAAGGAGAAAAAATCTGAATTTCTTTGCTATGTTGTATCTGTGATAGTTTCCTGTTTGTATTTGTGTCAACGGCTCTATGAACCAACCAGTGGCGTCTTCAAGTATGGAGTAGCATCGCAATAGGTGCCTTAGCTGCATTTTTTTACAAGGTTGTTTTGATTTGCAGTCAAGGAAATAGCAGATGCTTTTAGCGCCAACTTCAGTGTTCAGTGTCTGAGGAGGCCATTGCAAGCTGAGCTCCATTAAATATTACACAAGGCCTTAAGCATGTACAGACAGGTTGTGATTAGCCCAGACTGAGCAAGCTCAAAACACAGGAAGTCCTGACCAACATTAATGCGTAATCCTTTATTCTATCTGATCTGCTTCTCTGATTTGAACACTAATCTAGTATTATTACTGCCTTTGAATATCAGATTCATTTATTTAGTTTTCTTGCTCTGTCATGTAAGTCACTGCTGGATAAGAGAGCATCCTCAAAAACCTTCTTAGGAAAGTTTTTAAACAGTTTATGTTTACTTGAATGTCTCATCTAAGTATTAGAGAAACACAGTGATATGAGCCTGGTGTGAGTTTCTTATCGTCAGCCTATGTATCAAAACAAAAGACTGCTATTGCTCTCAGATAACACAATCTGAAAGTGAGAGAAGATTTCCTGTCAGCGTTATGGTTCAGTTTATGAAGAACACTCAACTCTACTGTAATTTAATACACAAAACCTGCAATAATCTTAATCTGTTGAAGTTTGTGATAGTGAATGTTTTTTAAAACAAGCTTAAAACTAGAAACTGACTAGTGACAAACTAGATCTATTGAAAGCCTTTCTCACTGAACGTGTGTGGGTTTTCTGCAGCTTTTTCCTACATTAAAAAAAAACAGTTGGATAGATGGGTGAAATGGGATAACTCACAAGCATGAATCAGTGTCTCTGTGTGGTCTTGTGGTGGACTGGGGACTTGTCTGTGTGCAGAGGTGAGAACTGAGCTCCAGTTCCACAGTGAATGAAGAACTGGAACCACCTGCCTCTAAACGGATCACTTCTGTCATCGGTGCCTTTGGGTGCTGGACACATATGTCTTCATACGTTTATTTGTGTTGGTCCATGATGGGTCCCTCTGTGGAACTGGTGCTTAGCTTAGGTGTTTGTGCAGGGCCATATCTGGGGAGTCTCTTGTCCTCTCTAAATAACTGATACCCTCACAGTTAGTAGCAGTAACCTGCCAATGGGATATGTTAATGTCCTGTTGGCAGTGCTCTTGTTGAAACTGGAAACACAAAACGGCACCAAAGGACTTTATTTCATGTTAAAGGGAAAGTTCAGTTTTTTACAACCTGGACCTTATTTCTGTCATTTTTTATGGTCGTATACTCACCCAGAAAAGTTTGGTGTCATTTGGAGTCTTTCGGAAGATATTAGGAGTTTTGTGCGAGCCGCTTCTCCATATAACGGTAGTGAATGGGGCACAGCGGGACACAGACGATGCAGCGTCTAAATAACACATGATTGCCGCGAAACTCGTTCATTTCTTTTATGAATCACTAGATCTGCTTCCAGGACCTGTTGTCTACATGCGGGGCTGTGTGTGTAACAAATAAATCAGTTTGTAAACAAGACCTCTGAACTCATTACGTCATCTCTGTGCGCGCATCGCAGACACAGCTCTGTGTACAGCTGGAGTTCACTACTGTTAGTTTACTGTTAGTTATTTGAAACATGTCTGAATATTTGTCAAATTCTGAGGTTGTGGACGACGACTTTGAATATGATGGACGTCCTTACCGTTTTGAGCCAGAGTATACGTTAGCAAAGTCTAGCTGTACCTGTCCGGGATGCGCGCACAGAGATGACGTCATGAGTTCAGAGGTCTTGTTTACAAACTGATTTATTCGTTACACACACAGCCCCGGATGTAGACAACAGGTTCTGGAAGCAGATCTAGTGATTCATAAAAGAAATGAACGAGTTTCGCGGCAATCATGTGTTATTTAGACGCTGCATCGTCTGTGTCTCGCTGTGCCCCGTTCACTACCATTATATGGAGAAGCGGCTCGAACAAAACTCCTAATATCTTCCGAAGGACTCCAAATGACACCAAACTTTTCTGGGTGAGTATACGACCATAAAAAATGCCAGAAATAAGGTGCAGGTTGTAAAAAACGGAACTTTCCCTTTAAGATTTCAGTTCCAATTTCATTTGAAGGAGTATTTTTTTTAACATTTAGGAAGTCTTATTTGACTCAGGCCATCTCCCGTCCTTACAGTCGGTCAATAATCAGTCACAGTAACTTTGGATGCCTCCTCTGCTTGTGTCTTGCATCATCTGCATATTTCTTTATGAGATAACACCAATAAAGAAACAAGCTCGCAACTGAGAGACTAAAGGAAGTTAAGACGTAAGAGAAAACATGTGAGCAGACAAGACGCAAACAGCACTAAATCTTGAACAGTATTGTTATAATGACTACACCTTCACATCTAAGGTGGGGGCTCTTGGAAGCATTTGTGTTGAGGAGAAACATCTCTGTAGGTGTATTGTTTCCTCATTAAAACTTGGTCTATAATTGATAAGGGAATCTGTTAGCAGAATCAAGTTCCCATCCCTAACAGTATTTATGCCATCTCTAACCTGAGGACAGCTGGAATAAGCTTCATCTTCAAAAATCACCCCGCCCTCTGTAACCCAACACCTCACCTTTTACTATTATTCTGAGACAATAAATTAGCAGTTTAATTCCATAACATCCATCCATCCATAATCTATACCCAATTATTCCTAATGATGGTCATGGGTCTTGTACCAGGTCTCCTCGGGTGAAATATTTTTTTTTTTTTTTTTTTTTTTTTTTTTTAAAAGGAGGCTCAAGACACACCTTTTTAGGTTGGCTTTTGTCTGATCTCATTTACCTAGTCTTTTCATCTAGTTATTGTGTTTATTTATTTAGCTCTTTTATTATCTTTAAACCTTTAATCCATTTTTAATGACTTTCATTCTATTTTATGTTATTTATTATTCATCTTAAGTTTTGTATAGATTTCTCTAAAATTTTACACCTTTAGGCATTTTTTACTTTCTTTTAATCTTTTAGTTTTTAGCTCCAGTGTTTCCTCAGGGGGGTCGTATGGGATGTTTTAAATTATGTTTTCTGATTGTTATTTTATTCTGCGTGTAAAGCACCATGTGTTGCATTCATACTGTATGATTTGGTGCTATATAAATAAATTAAGTTTAAGTTTAAATGCAGGGATACAGCCGCACAGGTTGCCAGTTCATCGCAGGGCCACATGTAACAAACAACCACACACACCTAATTCCATTACTGCTAATATGATATTCTGTTTAAACCTCTTTCATAAAAGCTGGAAAGCCTTTATGAAACCTTTCTGAGTTCTGAATTATATATCCATTGTGGTGGTGTGCAGAGGGAAAATTAAGAGTTCATGAAACAGCCCATTGTTCACAGTCAGAAGCTGATAGAGAAACTATGCTCTACTATGCTCTCACTATTTTCCATCGAGGAGTTTTGGGTGGATAATCACATAAAACGTCCGGTGAGCTGAAGCTTCTAAATCAGAGTTAATCTATTTAATAAAAACTCCTTGAAGCACAATGTGTTCACAGCCTAAAAAGCCCACAGCTGGTCAGCATCATTACAAGGACATGCCTTTACCCCTCGGTTTAACTGACTCATAAGCCCTCCACTCCTGCAAATCTCTTTAAGATTACGTCTGGTAACTCTTTTGTTATTTGTTAGAGGGAAGTTACACTGCAACATGAGCCAAAACATACCAGGCTGATTTCAACATCTGCCTTTACATTTAATCCATGTGAATGAGGTTCAAACAAAACAGAAGTTTGTGTGATTTTTGTTGATCGGTGTCTCTGATTTTTGTATAGCAGAATCATAACGTAACTCTTTAAGGAGGAAACGTTAACCTTCAGTGTGAGTCAGATGGGCAGGTAGCACATTCAAGGGCCTGTTTTGACAGAAGCAGGAGTGCTGCTTTTCAGTGATCTGAACTGTAACTGGTCCTCTTGTAACTGGAAGTGAGAATCATGCAGGAGATCATGCTGAGAGTGGTGGTTATTAATCACACCGACCACAAGCAGGCACCAAGCTCAGCCTCTGTCGTTGTGAGCTAATAAATGTAGAATGAAGAGAGAGGAGTGTAGATCCAATTGTATTGTTTCCATGTGCTGAAAAGGAGGGAGGCACGGATGGAGGGGTGGGGGTGGGTCCAAGCACAACAGCTTCTTCTGTATCTTCTGGGAATGCTGTCTGAGGAAGCGTGCATGATGTGTGTACGTGGAAGAAGAAAGAGAGAACAATCCAATCTGCCCGTACAGACAGTAGTTTTGCATCCTCAGCGTTGCTCAGTGCAACAGAAATGCAGAGTAAAAGAGGAACACAGGCTTTTACATCTTCACATGGAAAGTGATAATTGGATTGACCGAAGCCTCAAGACATTCTCAAGATGAATGGGTTGTCGGTTAACCTTGAGTTGGTTAGCTCTCACTTTATCACATTTTCTAATCACTGAATAGATTTGAGACATCCTGCCAGTCCACGTTTCTCTCGCTAAATTATCTGCATAGAATGAATAAGTTCCTCCTGAAGAAACTATTGAATCTGTTAGGATTTTTGTATTTTAGGAGAGGTTTAACAAATCTTCAGATTTGTAGCTTGACTCCAAAATGACGACATTTACTTTTTTCTGTGATTTTTTTCCCATTACCTGTTGAAGAGTGCAGCAGTGTTATTTTATTTTTATTTTTCTTACACCCGTTTAACCCTGACCAGGTCACCAGGTCATCACAGGGCCACATCTATAGACAAACAACCATAAACACTCACAGCTACAGGCAATATATAATCATCAGTCAACCTAATATACATGTTTTTGGACTGTGGGGGAAGTACCTCGAGAAAACCTGCACAAACGCAGGAGAACATACAGACTCTACACAGGAAGACTCCTGCAGTGTCTGGGATTCAAACCAGGAACCTGCTTGCTGTGAGGGAGCTGTGCCAACCAGTGCTGCCATTAACTACTGGAATATATTTGTGACTGATGTTTTTCTCTGTCATATTTTTTTTTCTTCCTTCAAGAGCTAAAAGAAAGGTGGAGTCAAGAGGGGCCAACATGCCGCAGCAGAAGGATATAGTGAAGATAGCCATCCAGATGCCTGGGGCCTATCCCCAGCTCATACAACTGGACCAGGTAATACATGCTCAAATGTGTCACATAAGTCCTTTTTTGTAGCCTCTAAATGGCCATGAAAAGTGGATGTGGTAGGTAACGTTTAACTCTAGTATTCTAGTCAACTCTGGAGTCTCTGAGGATTTCTTCTCAGTATTTGCTGCAGGTAGCTTTTGCATGCAAAGATAGTGAACCGCAGTGGGACTTTTCCCTTTGTTGAGTCTCACGCTTCAGATGCTTCTCTTCATAAAGTTGAAGATGGCAGGCGTGACCTCAGTCCTAACCTTTAAGAGCTGCCTTGAGTTTAACAGGCGGCGACAGTGCAAGGATGTCGCATTGGGAGGTCTGTGGTTTGACAATAACCCAGGGGCTGATAAGACGCAACGCTGCAACACCTGGAGTATAGCTGACAACACCCGAGAAGTTTTAACTGCGCACATTGGAGTAAAGTAGGTTTTAGGTAGCTGGTTTGTACCAAAACAAACTTTTGAAATGTTGCTTCCTAAAAATAATGAGACTTGTTTTCATGTAGTTGCGTGAAGTGGATAAACGCTGGTGTCGCTAGGTGGTGGAGGTGTTAGATACGTTTCACTCAGCTGTAATACTTAGGAAGGTATTTACTAACTGGAAGTGACACTTGGAGGAAGAAGGTGCAGAGAATATTAGATGCTAGTCAGAATTTCTTACACAGTTGGGTTTTTACTTGTGTTTGTGAGAATTAATTACCATGTTTGATACGTGTTTGATACGTCAAGACCAATTGGCTTTGGGGTCTGGGGATTAAAATAAATAAATGCATAAAGAAATCCACCCAAGAACTACAAATCTTATTGGCAAAGATTCAGATTAGCATCCAAATTATTTTATTTATTTATTTTTTTTAACCTGTATTTTTTGGTTGGACAAAGCTGCTCCGGCTTATAAGAACTTGTTTCTCTGTGGATGTATATTAACTGGCAATATTGTGGGGAGAAAAAAGAGAGCTACTAGATTAGGCGTAATCATTTTATATACAGTACCAGTACTTGAAATGCTACCTGTTGACTTTTAAACACAACATGATGGTAGTCTGAGGCTTCCATAGTCCAAGCGCAGTGATTGCACTCGGACATTTGGAACAAAACAGCCAAAAAGATCCCCAAAAAGAGGGAAATCTGCTTTACAATTATTCTTGGGTTTTTAAACCTCAAGATTATTTTTTCTAAATGGTATGTTAATTCCATTCAATGTAGGAAAGATCGCCCGCACAATGAAATCAAGATGTTTACTTTCATTTAAAAGGGAAAGAAGGAAAAACAAACAACTCACTCAGCCTTCCAAGAAGGAATTATGTTTCTATGATTTCTGCAGCAAAACTGTTCATTTTTACACTCAACATCTCGCCACTGACGGCATTTTGAAATCACGTGCCATAACACAAACCAAACAAATAATCAGTGTTTACCTTTCACCCTTTGTTTTTAAAGGAGTGGACCTAAGTAGACTGAAAGCCACTACTCTCTCGTTCATGCTGAAAATAAGAATTAATTTTGAATCAAACTGTGACCCAGAGGATCAGAATCATGTGAGACATAAGCAAACACAGTCCAACCAGGCTCTTCTGTTCCTGCATACTTTGCAACAACTGTTACATAAAACGTGTTTGCTGTTTCAAACAGCTTTGAAATGCACAGTTTAAAGAAAAAAAAAAAGAAAACAAAAAAACCCAACATGCATTGAAGCTCATCTGATATATTATTACAAACAAGAGTGTGTTCAACGCCATGCTGTTTGTTGATGCTTGCATAGCTGCATGCACTTGGCCTCAGTTCAGGAAGACAGCTTATCTCTGTCATGTGTATGCTGTGCATCTTCTGAACATATGTTTGCATACCAGCAACTTTGTGATCACAGCTCTGGATCTCAGAGTGAAGCCTACATTACTTTATTTCATCATGCATTAGCTCTCCTTTCTTTCTTTTTTGGGGGGGGGGTAAAAATAAATACATAAAAATTCAAAAATTCCATGGTACAGTTTTAGTCGGCATCACACCAAGAAGTCACTCTATTCACTTCAAGCTTTGTGTTTCATTTCAGAAATCTGGAAGTGATTACATTTGTATTATAATGGGTTGAAGTAATGACTCTCCGCTTCACTCAAAGTTTCTGTGATCAGACGGCTCTTTGTGTCTGTTGTACGACAAGAAAATCCACATTGGTTTATTTTAAATGTTGAGACAATTTACCACAATATTCAGATCCAAAGTAAAGTGCTTTAAGAGACCAAAAGTAAGTGATCAAAGTTGCAGTATACCAGTGACTAGTGCGCTCTGCAAGAAAATACCACCCAGTCTGGTCTTGGAGTGACTAATATAGAAGTGTAAACGGGTCATTTTCTTTAGTTGTATGTATTACATCTTTCTACCAGTAAAGTGAAAAAGGAGTTTTTACTTTTGTAATTAGGCAAATGCGCGTTCCCCAAAGTTTGTGGGGGCGTGGCTTTGGACGGAGCGCTGACGGGAGGGGGAGGAGGGGGCGGGGCTTAGAGGAGGCGCCACTTTCAAATCTTGCTAGCTCTTAGAAGTTGCACATAATACCTTTTAAACTGACCCATCACATGTGAACTACTTATTGATGTTGATCCATCCATCCATCCATCCATCCATCCATCCGTTACGGGGTCGTGGGGGCAGCAGCCTCAGCAGAGATGCCCAGACTTCCCTCACCCCCCCCCCACTTCCTCCAGCTCTTCCGGGGGGACTCTGAGATGTTCACAGGCCAGTTGAGAGACATAGTCTCTCCAGCGTGTCCTGGGTCTTCCCCGGGGTCTCCTCCTGGTGGGACATGCCTGGAACACCTCCCTAGGGAGGATCCAGGAGGCATCCAATATCCGATAACAGAGCAGCGCTCTGGTTCAGATCGAGGAGGCCGTTCCTCCCAATCACACCCCTCCAGGTATCACTGTCATTGGCCATGTTAACGTTGAAGTCCCGCAGTAGAACAATGGAGCCCGGCTACCCTGCACTGCTGTTCGACATTGTAGACACAAACAACAGTGAAAGACCTCCAACGCATGGCGGTTGAACTGGAGATGGTGATCCATCTGCAAAATAAAATATGGACTGATGAACTGAGTTTTATTTATTTTTCCTTACACTTTAGGCCCATTGTCTTCATTTGGTGTATTATCATGTATGGGATTCGTATTCATTTGACAGTTTTGTTTTATCTTTGACTAAATGTGATTGTGGGGAAGTTTTCCTCACGTTTCCCAGAAACTTTGAGGAAGTTTTACTTCCTCATACGAGGCACATATGAACATAAGCAGAATAGCAGATAGCATGGGTGTTCGTCACATACTGCACCACTGCGCAACGCTGGAATATATACAACTTTCCCATTTGAAAAATTTCAGAAAAAATAATTTATAAAAGCACAAATCTATATATATATTTATTTTGCATTCAATTTCTTTGCAGAATGTATGAACACAACATATATTTCTTCTCATATATTTGAATTTGTTAGAGAGGTAAAATAAAGAAAGTTGTTATTTTAAACGTATAGGTCTGCAGGTTATGGTACAAAAGTTGTATCCATGAAAGGTGGAGCATAGGAACTCTACTTTTTCAAAAGAAAACAAAATGCCTTAAAGAACGATCAGAAGCTATGTGCATTTTTCCTCCTTCTGCAGTGCATGGCAACTTAAAGTTTTCAAGGAATCTGCAACAACTTTAGGGGAGCTGAACACCTGCGATCTCCAATCCTTCAGACACGGCTGCATCAGGTCATTCCTCAGTAACTGATGTTACCACATGGGAATTACTTTGGGAAACCTTTGTCCAGCCCAACATTATGGAGAAACATTCACAAATGCCACTTAAAACTAATAAAAACTGGAAAAAAGAAGCTGTATGTTATCTGTGGCAAGCACATCTTTGGGCTTTGGAATGGACCATCACAAAAAGGAAATATGTATTGTGGTCAGATCAATCCGTTTTTTGTATTTAAATCCAAAAGCCAGGGTGGACGATGGTACGTGATTGTATCATTACCCTTGGCAAAAGTAATTTACTCTTCTGTGATTGAAGCATTAATGCGGAAAATTGAATTGAAACAAATATTTCCAAATCAAAATATTTGGGTTTTTTGTTAATGCAAAGCCACATTTTTGCAGTCATCACAAAGACATGGCTGAGGAAGTAAGGTTCAGGTACTGGACTTGTCTGCCCACGGTCCAGACTTGTCCCCAATAAAGATGTGTGGAGAATTTGAAAAGAAAAATGTGAACTACAACCCCAAACACTAGAGGACGGGTTCGTAGGAAGAAGGTGCAAATAATAACTTAAGTCTTTTTGGCATTAAGGTTACCAAGGGATTAATTGTATTAAGTCTTGTGAGAGGTAATGGCAATATTATAAAGTGTCCCAGCGTCTTTAAAAAAAAAAAAAAAAAAAAGTATTTTAATTGTGAAATCCAATAAAGGCTATATATTACATTATATGCTTAAGTAAATGCACAACATTTCAGTTTAAATTTTCTGTTTAGTTTGCATTTTTCATGTTGTTCAAACCTCTGATTTGGGGTTGTAAAGGACATGTTGAACACTAAAGCAACTACATGCAATTTTCTGGGGGAAACTCCCAGTTTGATGAGTTTTGTTCACATGTAGTACATTGGCAGCATTTTTAAAGCTTGGTATTTTATTGTTGATCACAGTTTTTTTAAGATCAATTTAATGACGGTTATTTCAAAAAAAGAAAGTATGCGTAGACATGAAACAGAAGACAAGATATATAAGGGTCAAACTTCCCATCACCCCTCCTTATACTCCGTCTTTGTAATGCAAGGATCAGAAAAGATTCAACTAAATATAAAATGGAACATAAAGATTTTGGTCACAAGCTACAGCAGTTTGGGTAAGCTTCATAAAAGGAAAGTTGAAAGTGCATGTCCTTTATGTTTTAAACGAGGGCCCCAGACTTTACGACAGACATCTATGAACAAGTTAGGACAAGTCAATACCTTGAAATACCTTTTTAAGTGTTTTATTTATGTTGTCCAGGGTGTTGAACACGAACAATAAAACCTGAAACAGTTGGCGTCACCTGGAATAGAAAAAGATGGTACAGTTGATTCAAAAATCCCGTAGGTTCAGCTAAGACCAGAGATGGTGAACATAGTCAGGAAATCACCACATTTTAACAATTAAGATTACTGCTTTGGATTAAAATGCCCTTTCTCCTCTCAAAACGTATATATGGGTTATATTGTCAAGATCACAGCCAATCCTCTTAGAACCAAAAAAAATCCTTTCCCTGGACCAAACATTTCTACCCAACACGTCGGACTGGTTGACCCTCTTAGCTGCCACTAATAACAGACCATCCAGTGGGTTTACCACAGAACCTGAACACATTTTGACTGTATAACCACAGGGCTGACCGCTAATGGCAGGATAGCTGAGAGTCAGACATGGAAGTAGTCTGGCTTTTATTTACGTACAATATGGGCTTTTGGCATGGAGGGTAACATTGTTCAGAAAGTGTTTGAGAGCTCAAGGGTTTCCTCTCTCCTCTTCCCAGCGAGCAAGGTCTGCAGCCAGCACAAATAGCTGCGGCGTCGTGATCCCATAATGGCATGTCATTACTGAAGCATGTGTTTAGCGGGAAAACCGTTTGAATAGTTGAGTGTTGTTGTTATGACCCGCATGCATGCAGCAGGTGTGTGTTTTCATAGCGCATTTGTGTTTTCTGACTACATTGTCATGCTGTGTTTCTGTGCAGAAAAAGCCCCTGTCAGCCGTTATCAAGGAGGTGTGTGATGGGTAAGCTTCCTCTTTCTGCTCACTGTTTCTCATCATTATTGGTCAGATGTGTTGGTGTGACAGTTTTACTCTGTGTGTGTGTGTGTGTGTGTGTGTGTGTGTGTGTGTGTGTGTGTGTGTGTGTGTGTCTGTTTGTGTGTGTGTGTGTGTGTGTGTGTGTGTGTGTGTGTAGCTGGAATCTCCCAGGTCCCGACAACTACGCCCTGCAGTATGCTGACGGGGTGCAGATGTACATCACTGAATCGGTGGGTCACGTCTGAAACTCAAATCAACATACATGTTGTTCTGTACTCTTGAATCAACCTGGTCAATGTCTGAAAACATTTACAAATGTTCAGCAACAGGTTTGAGCCAGTTGCTCAGTTTTGTTTGTAAGACAGGTTTCAGTCTTGAGAGCGCAGCAGTGAATCACTGCTCGCTCAGCTCTTTTTCTTTCTTTTTTGTTTTTTTCCATCGAGCCCAGAGGAAGATTTAAGTAAACCGCAGAAAGTTACTGATGCTATCAAAAATGACTGTGAGACACAGTGATGAAGCAGAGAGAGAGATAGAGAGAGAGAGAGAAGCAGCTGGATCTTGACTCAACTTATTGGTAAGCTTTTGAGAAAGTTGCTGCAGCAACCCCCCTCGCTGAGCTCCGTTCAGGACTGTAGAAGTCATTAGATCGTGATACATTTGGGAAAAACTTTCATGACAACACTGTTGTTGGAGTGAGAAAGACGCATCCAGCATTTCCATGCAGATCTCCTCTAGCTGCTAGAAGGCTATTAACTTCCAGGCTTTGAAGTGGGTTGGTAATTAAATACAGATGTTTGAGTTTAAGAACGGTTTCTTGATGAGTCTGCGGAGTGTTTGGCTCGATTTTGGTGGCGTAAATTAGTGATTCAGATTACATCCTGCTTTCAACAGCAGCGTGTTCACATATCTCTCTTTTATCTTCCTCATAAAGAGTCAGTTCAAGTTCTCCAGGAAATTTCATGGATATGAGATGCATGAATCTATGAATTTTCTCTCATACAAGCATTTCTTCATATTGTGCCAGTAATACTGAAACAGAATCCAAAACTGCTTCACACACATATAACAGTTAGATGCAACACTGACAAAAACAAGAAAAACGTGTGCATTGCTTTACATTCACAAAAATCATTGTATAATTCAACTGTTGTCTCTTTCTTTTAATAATAAATGGTCAAAGCCGATTAGCTTTTAGGGGCTGTTTGGGAGTGTACAAGTCCATATGAGTGTTTTGTATGTAGGTCAGCAGTAAATAAATGACTTCTCTCCACTGTAACTGCACCCTGTATGTGTCAGTATCCCTCATGGGTGTGTTGCTTCCTTATACCTTGTGGTTTAACTACAACCAAAGCTGCCATTGGTGTTTAAACACTTCTTCCTCTTTGTGGGCTTTTGTAGAACCGTCTGGACATCAAGAATGGCTGCATCCTGCGCCTCACCAAGGCACCGGTGGGTCAACAACCACGAGGCTGTTTTTATAGTTCAGCTCCCTCTTCTCATGCTCTCGCTTTCTTTCTAACATCTCCCTGTATTAGTGTTTTATTTACATTCCACGTGAAGCGCAACAGAATATACAGTCATGCTTGAGTTTGTAAATTCTCGAGAATTATCTAGTATTTCATAAATACCGGTACTATCAAAGTCCTGAAAGCAGCTCCAAAGAGCCAGACAACACTGAGCTGACTTGTAAACCTCCAGGATTAGCAGCTAATTTGAAGGTGAAGTTATCGTGAGTTCAGTAAATTAAGGAAATTTGGAAGTCCACAGAAATGCAATTTTGATCCTTAGATATATTGATCAAGCACGACGGTAGTAATTTTATTTGAACTGTGACCGACGTTCTGAAGGAGTTGTGACATCAAGCAACTCCTGTTTTCTGTGTGCTGTGGTGAGCAACGTTTTTGGGGGTCTTTGAGAGTCAGGAAAAGTATTATATGTGTCAATTAAGATCATAAAGTCCCTCCTCATGGTCTGTATCTGGATCAGGACATCTTGCTGAATCACAAATTCTATCTGAGGTTTTTATTAATTAATTAATTAATTTTATTTATGACCTCCTTCATCCCGTTTGGAGTTGCAGACAGACCGGAGTCTAACCCAGCTGTCATTAGGCCGGAGGCGTAGAAAAAACCCTCAACAGGTGTTCAGTCCATCACGGGGTTTCATTCTGAATTGTAATAAAATTAAACGGAAACGGCTGGATCTCAAGGGGCCGATGGTCGAATAAGAAAATACCCTTAAGCACTGCAGTTGTTCAGGAGGAAGTTTGAAAAGGAATAAATGTTTTGAAATGCCAGAGTTGAAGTCCTCTCTTTATGGAAGGACGTGATGCGAGCAGATCATGTTGGAGAACCCAACAACATCCAAACGTTTCTCTGTATGGAGGACTGGGCTCACATCTCCTCGCTGATGTCCACCAGTGGGCACAAACTGAGACCACTTAGTTATTGATGATCTTTCCCCGCATGCACTTAGTAGGGAAATATCTCTAAAACTAGTTGAAAATCTGAAGATTTTGTCGATTATATTGATTAATAAACAATAACAAAACCTTCAACCAGCACTGTACAGCAGGTGACCCCTCTTGTGTATTTCCTCTTGCAGTACAGTTTATCAAATGAACTTTTAGGAAGTGAGAGAACCTCATACTCTGCTGCTGGTGAGCCTGTGTGTTTTTCTTTCTCCCCGACGCTGGCGGCCTCAGGGTCGGTGTGCCGAGGACTTGTACAAGGGTATCCAGAGCTCAGATTCAGGCGTGCGCTGCGATTCGCTGAAGGAATTAGCCGGCGTCTCCACGGATGTGACCTTTGCTCAGGAGTTCATCAGCAGGGACGGACACCTATTATTGGTCAAAATAGTGGAAGACTCAAACGAGTGAGTTGTGTGTTCTTGAGTGTTGGTTGTGATAGTATTCTGCTTTCTTTATCTAGAATAATACTAAAGGGAAAGGAAGTATGAAAATGTTTCCACTAATATGTTTGATTATGTATTTTTTTCATTTGAACAGTTTGTATCAGTGTAACCCGATTAGCTATGAGGGGCGGGGATAACTAAATTACTACAGAGATTTAACATTTATCTAAATGATGTTTAGCATTTGTGTGTCCTTTCCATTCAGGAGTAATGTGATCATGACGCACACGCTGACCGCTTTCAGGGAGCTCATGGATCATGGGATAGTCTCCTGGGAGAATCTCTCCTCTGTTTTCATCAAAAAGGTTCATCTGTCAATTTCTCTTCACTGTTTTGTCGTCTGTCTGTCTGTCTGTCTGTCTGTCTGTATGTATATATATATATATATATGTGTGTGTACGTACGTACGTGTGTGTGTGTATATATATATATATATATATATATATATATATATATATATATATATATGTGTGTTTGTGTGCATCTAGCTCTCATGTTGTTGTCCTCTTGTCTTTTTTCTTTTCTCTCTCTTTTGCTCAGATCGCCAGCTTTGTCAACAACAAGCCGACCGATGCATCGATACAGCAGGTGTCCTTGGACATCCTGGAGAGCATGGTGCTGAGCAGCCACGGTCTTTTTCTGCAGATCAAACACGAAATCACCATGGAAAGGCTGATCGATCACCTACAGGTGTAAGTTAACAAAAAAAGAGGTCATCATCTGGGTCTGTTTAAAGTAATTGAATATTAAAAGGGCTGCAGTGACATTTGCTTGATGCTTAATTATTATTTTGAAAGTCTGCATGATCTTCAACTGTACTTTCAGTTTGCCTTAAAGATGCCTTCAGCATCTTTCAATTTTCAATGCTTTACTTTTTTTTTCCCCCCTTTCTTTCAGAACAAATCAGCAGATACAGACCAAAGCCATGGCCCTCCTGATGGCTCTTCTACAAACGGCCGGAGACTCGGACCGAAAGGTGCTTCTGCTGTTTCTTACTTCCTAATACATTTTAACCATCACCTTCTATTCCCCTCAAACTCAACAGCCGCTGTAATCAACATGCTTATAATTAAGCTCATGTGTTTCCCCTCATCTTTGTCTACATCTTATTCCCGCAAAAGAAGAGAAGAACGCCAGAAAAAAGTGACTGAACAAGCAAACAAACGTTGACCGTGTCTGAATTCCTCATTTTTCCCAAGATGTTTTCCAAAAGTGAATTGAGCTTGGATCATAGCTCTCATAGTCGTTGCTCCTGGGTAGAGCACACAGGATGATAGAAAAAAACAACCCTGTGGAAAGTGTTTTATACTGTGGAGAAATGCGGACAAGGCTCCTGGATGAGGTTTTGTGTTGCTACCAGTCTCACATGTTCATAAGTGGGCACATTTGTTGGTGCTGTTCCCTTAAAGATGGGAAAAACCCCACAGTGATGAGTAAAAAATCATTTACTGCACATCGACTAAAATCAGAGATTGCTTTTTATTTGTGGTTCAACAGAAACTACCAAAAAACCAAACTAATAAAACTGTCCTGATTAAAGTGATGGGACCTTTAGGGTACTCTTCTTTTTCTTTTTTTCCCCCCCTAACCCTACAACCTTTTGAGGCAATCGCTGCAATCAAGTGATTTCTGTAGCTCTCAGTGAGACTTCTGCACCTGTAGATGGATATCTTGGCCAAATCCTCTGGAGCAAGCTGCCCCGGGCGTCTCAGGCCAGTTTCCCAGTAGCTACGGTGACTCGTCAGAAAGCTCCAGCTTTGTTTCATCTATCAAAAGATCATTGTCCCAGAAATTTTGGAGCTTGTCAACATGCATTTTGACAAATTCCAGTTTCTCTCTCTCCTCTGCCGTCAGCGTGGTAAATGCCATGATACCAAACAACAGGCTGACGACTTTTAACCCCTTTAAATATGCAGAACTACATTACACCATGGTCAAGTTATCTTCAATCTTTTCTAAGGATACCAAGTTGTTTGGGTTTTTTTGAACGATTTTGTTGAACCATAATATTTGATTTTCATTTGCCAGTTAATTCTTGTTTATTTCTTTTGTCAGTTTGAATTTATTGTGGGTTTTTTCTTTCTTTAATTGAAGAGTATCAAACAAATTTGACAGCATCCACAGTTGTGTTGAGCAAGTGGAAAAGCAACATAACACATCGGGTCGACGGGAGAGAACGCATTTTTATGAGCACGCATATTTGTGCGCAGTAAATGCCACATTTGCACACCGACTCACCCTGCAATCTCAGAGAAATGTTACTAGAAAGCAGGCTGGAGAATCTCGCCAAGGCATCGGGAGCAAATGTTGCAGGCTTTTACTTTCTTACATGCAGGCCCTCCAGAAAATCTTGAATACAAAAAACAACTAGTTTTTGTTTGTTTTTAATGTATAAATGTTGAGGATCTGAGAAGGATCTTGTTGTTAAAAACATACTGGATCAATGTATTATCTGAGGGATTACTTCATTATTGATTATTATGTTTTTATAGTATTTATTTCAGACTAAATAATAACATCAGTGATTATCTGACTCCTTAATAAGATGCACTCTTACATATCCTTATGTAAAAAAGGAGTACAGCGTGATTTGGAGTACAGGATTATTGGGAAAGTCAGAACAAAACCAGCTCCACGTCTCCCAGACAGTCAGCAAGGATCCAGCTGTCATATTCTGTCTCTCCATCTCAGCTTTCCTCCTCACAGTCCAGGCTCTCTGCCCCTATTCTCTTCCTGCTCCTCCTTTTATTTTTCCAGAAACAGTTCCTTCATTCATTCTGCCGTCTCCATTTTCGTCAGCCTTGCTTTGTTATCCATGTGCACACACTTGCTCACTTTTACAATAGTTCAACAAACCCACCCTTCTTATCAGCAAATTAGTAGCGAACAAAAGCGGCTGAGTCAGAGATGCGTGTACCATGTGGAGGTCAGAGTCCCCGCTCCGACCTGCGTCCGGCCCGCTCTGCCGTCGCCGGCCCTCTGTCGCCACCGCATGCTAGAAATGTGTCTCTGCAGCCGGTTCAACATCTGTTTTCTTGCTCTTCTGCTTCACAGGAGATGTTTGCTTTTCTGAACAAGAAGAATCTTCGTCAGTACATCTACAAGGTGATTTATCTTCTTTCATACATAGTAATCATTATTTACGACGGAGTATTAGGGCCAAACTAAGACAAAAAAAATGGAAATTACGAGAATAAAGTCATAATATAATGAGAATAAAGTCGTAAAATTACGTGAATAAAGTCGTAATAGAATAAAGTCGTAATATTATGAGATTAAAGTCGTAATATTACGAGAATAAAGTCGTAATAGAATAAAGTCGTGTTATGAGAATAAAGTTGTTATATTATGAGATTAAAGTCGTAATATTACGAGAATAAAGTCGTAATATTACGAGAATAAAGTCGTAACATTACGAGAATAAAGTAGTAACATTATGAAAAATAAAGTCGTAATATTATGAGAATATAATTTATGAGAACTCTTCTCCCTGTGTAAAAATGAGGAATATTGAGGAATATTATTCACATTTTGTGAAGTTATATTTATATATTTATAATATATATAATATTATGACTTTATTCTCGTAATATTACGACTTTATTCTCGTAATATTACGACTTTATTCTCGTAATTTTACGACTTTATTCTCGTAATTTCCTTTTTTTTTTTTGTCTTAGTTTGGCCCTAATACCCCGTCGTAATTATTTGATGTAACAAAAACAAGAAAAAGTCAGGCCTGTATGAATAAATATGTTTTATTTTTATCTTTTTTTTTTTTTTATCAGAACATCATCCACAGTTCTGGTTCGGTCCAGGACGAGATGGCCCACTACCTCTATGTCCTACAGTCGGTCACCCTAAATCACCTGGAGCCTCGCATGAGGTCGCCTCTGGACTGTTACAGCCAGGTGAGCTGGAAAAGATGCTTTACGAAGCCGTATCTAAAGTCCACGTAATTTACGAGTAACTGTCTTTGAACTGACCACCCCTCTCTTCTCTCTTTCCCCTGTCACCTCAGGAACAGAGAGACGTACTTCATAACTTGCGGCAGACTGCTTTCGAAACAGAAAGCGAGAACAGTCTGAGTCATGAGAGGCGACGTTCTCTTTGCGCCAAAGAATTTAAGAAACTGGGCTTTTCTGTAAGCTGCAGCTGTCAAAATGCACACTATAATGTTACTGTGGATGTTATTCCTCAGTGTGGTGAATAGTCTTGGACTTTCTTCTTTCAGAACAACAGTAATCCCGGTCAGGACTTGGTGCGAACTCCTCCTGGCCTTCTAGCTTTGGACACCATGAATTATTTTGCTTCACGTTATTCTGATGCCTACAGCAGGGTGAGCATCGTGCATCTGTTCTCACATCAACAATGTAAACAGTTAGGAGTTTTGTAGTCTTTTTTTCCCCTTTAACACCTACAGTATATAACACATATTTTCCCTTAGGTTGAATTTAAAGATGGAGATCTTTCTTTAATTAAGAATATTCGGTTATCAGTAGAAAACATCCTTCACAAGAGAGCAGGCTTATAAGAGGCTTATAAGAGTTCAACAACCCTGGAAAATGGGAAAGAAATGTGTTACTGCTGCTTCATTGCCAAAGAAATAAAAGTCCACTTATGGGTGCAGATTTGCCCTAAATGCACTGAATGTTAGTCATCATATGAAATAGAGGGTTCATGTTCTCTCAGGCACTTTAGGCCCCGTAAAAACATGCTCCTCCTAACTGTGGCCCTTGCACGAGATGATGATATTCATCAACAGCTTCCTTCAGTAATTCAATTCAATTGTATTTATATAGCATCTATTACAACAGAGGTTGTCTCTTGGCGCTTTCCAAAGACCCAGAACATGAGTAATGAAAAGCTGACATGAAGGACTTCCCACTGTCCTGCACACTGTTTTTAGTCTGTAAACATTACAAGAGCCAAGCGTCTGTCTGTAAACGGTTGCAGTTTGTCCTGGAGAACAGCAGCCGGGAGGACAAGCACGAGTGTCCGTTTGCCAGGAGCAGCATCCAGCTCACGCTCATCCTCTGTGAAATCCTTCGTATTGGAGAACCACGTAAGCTGATATACCTACATGCCGCTGAGCACTTTCTCTCTCACTTTTTTAGATCTTCATTTTTATCCTAATTTTTTTTCCTTCATCAATTCTTTTCTCCATTCCACCAGCGTCGGAAACAGGATCCGATTACCACCCCATCTTCTTCAATCAGGACCGGCTGATGGAGGAGCTCTTCTGCGTCTGTATTCAGCTGCTCAACAAGACCTGGAAGGAGATGAGAGCTACGCAGGAGGACTTTGATAAGGTAGATCACCTAGATCTGCTCAGCTGTGGTCAGTGAGGGATGCATCGCTGCCCTCCCACCCCCGGTTATAAGATCAGCTTCAACACGGATGGGACAGACACATCAGCTATAACAATTTATTTGCAAATTCTTCTCCTTATTTTTTCAGTTTCAACTTAATGATTGAAGTAATTGATTTAACTTTTCTCAGTGGCTTTTGACAGAAGTATCAGCACTACTTTGTGAGGACGCCTATCGTGTGCTTTACAACCTCAGTTCAGACTGCTGCATGAACAAATCAGTTAAATTGTTGGGATAGTTTTGTGTCTGTGTGTAAAGTAATAACTTAAGTAGTATTTCAGATCCAAGCTAAATCTTGATCCTACCCATCAAAGTATCAGACACAATTATAAAAGGACAGACCATAAATTAACTTGTGTGATCATTAACTAGTTGAAGTTCTTGTGGCTTTATCCACCTTTGATCATTTTTCTCCTCAGTGCCATGGTGAATTAAAGCCTCAGGAACCGATTGTAATTCTCTTACATGCTTTAAAGGTGTTCATGCAAGTCTTTTGGGAAATCAGTGCATTTAAAACGGGAAAACTCCAACAAACCATAAAAGATGAGACACGGAGAGACCAACTAAAAGCAGGATGGTTTAAAGATGTTTTTGTGGTGCTCTTATATAAGTTATTTATTCATTTATTTGTTTTATTGGGATGGGCTACCTCTTCTGCAAACCACCCCTGACCTGCTCCGTCACACCCAGTGACCTTAACACTCACATCGTAGTACTCGTAGTGTTTGTTAATAGGTCAAAGCGAGCCCTCGGCAGAGAGGTCATCTCTGGGAGAAATCTTGAGAATCCAATCATCCTGAAAACAAACCGAGGTTGAGCTTTCTCTTCCAACCCCCACCTCATTGTAACATCCGCCATCCATGAAAAGCTCTTCCGATGACCATAAAACCAAGCGACCTCCTGGCCTTTTTCCGGAGCGGGCCGCCGCTCTGAGCGTCAGCCCGGCAGACCGGCCTTTTGTTTTCGCTCGCGGCCAACTACCCAGGGTGCTCTGGGGCCAGGACAAAGGGGCATTAGATGGACAAAGAGAAGTGTGGTGAGCGGCAGAAACTTAGAGAGATGGAAATGAGGAAAACAAAAGCGCCCAGGGCATCAGCAGTAATTACACAACAACGGGGGGAACGTAAAACCTCTGGAGACTGTGTGAGAGGGCTGGACAGGAGGAGGAGTGGAGATGCCAGTGAAAAAGAAATGTGATCTTTCAAATATAGGTTTAGTTTCTCAGACAATGGGAAGTATTTGTGCATGCAAGCTGTAATGCTCCACACACACACACACACACACACACACACACTCACACACACATTCTCTCCATCCAGTCACATGAATGTATTTGTGCAGATCTGAACACCCCCTGTGGTAACGGTCTCATCCTCCACACACACACACACACACACACACACACACACACACACACACACACACACACACACACACACACACACACACACACACACACACACACACACACACACACACACACACACACACACACGCGCTGCAGGGTTTTAGGGAACAGAAACAGCTGCCAGTCATCACTCCTATTGGCCGGTCCAGCTAAATGACAGTGGGGGTGTCACATGTGTGTGGGAGTATCAGGGTGTCTGTTTACAAAACACCCAAAGCCTGCACTTCTGCTGTCATGTAGGAGATCTCTGCGGCTCACTTTCACTGCCTAACGTGTGACATTGTTCTTTGATTGTTAAAGACAGGTGTCGGTAGCATTTTTAAAAAAGAAAAGGAAAAAAAAAGAAAAAGGTTGCTTCTGAAGGAGGAGAAATGGAGGTAAGATGGTGTTTGTATTATTTCTTGGTTAAAACAGAGGATTATAATTCTAGTTGTTTTAGTCCGGGATTTACATTTTGCTTAAAAAAAGCACAAACTGAGATTATTCAGCGGTGTGAAATTGGCATCTGCAGCTTATCTTGACGTTTGAATACTTGGGTGACAACACTGTCTACATATATACTTGTTTTGTATTCCTGCATGTTCACGTAATATAAAATTACAGTTTTGGCTTGTTTGAAGAAGAACAGGGTCGCTCTTTTTCATTCAATGGTCCTCGTAGCCGTCATTGAGTTCATCTTACGAAGACACATCTGAGTTTGAGATGTTGGATTTTCAGTCATTTGTATTTGCTGCGTTGAGAAAAGTCCGGACAGAACTTTACTGAATGATTCATATTACACTTAAATCACTGATTGTTTGCAATCAGTCAAATTGGGTGTGAGCAGGAATGATCTAGGTCAGCAGAGTGTGTGAGCGTGTGTGCGTGTGTGGTGTGTGAAATGACATCTGCACTAATTGAAGCTGGCTTGGTCCGTTAGAAATCTATAGTGCTGTATGGATTTTCCTTTATTTAAACACTGCACATGTTGACGAAATGGCCTGAATTCTTATTTCAGGACAGTCTGGGTCAACTCCCCGTCCCTCTGCGTGAGCGTCACTTTAACAAGTCACGTAGAAAACTTACACAGTAGTGATGAATGAATTTAAGACTGATGACAAATGTAGGTGGAAGAACGTGTGAGAGGATCCAAGGTAAAGTGCGTGATCGAGGATGGAGAAGTGAAGTACTCGTGGTAACTGAACACCCAACAAGACTTACAAGTACACTACCAAAACAGCTGCTCTAGGAATAAGCCTAATAAATCTTGTCAAAATAGTCGTTTTTTTAAACAAAAAAATATTTGCCAATGGGGTAAGAAAACCTTTTCTAGACTAGAATTCTAAAAACTAGCAAAAAAGTCTAAAATAATATTTTAAGTCTTGAAACAAGGATTTTTTTCTACTTTGTACAGATGAGTTTTTGCAGCATATACCATGTGCTTCCTGGATTTATTGTTCTTTTATTTATTTTCCCTATGAGAGTACAGCTTGACTGCTACCAACATTATTCTCCTGTACCGTAATCGTGTATGTTGAGTTTACAGTGACTTTATAAGGCTGAGTGGTTAAAATAAGCTTTTTCTGTTGATTAATGACAACTTTAGCATTTCACCTGGAGGCGTTGGAGGGAGCTGTAACGTTGCCGAATAAAGAGGGAGTTTCAACTCATGAATGCTGTTATGGAATATATATATATATATATATATATATATATATATATATATATATATATATATATTACATGTGTATTAGTGAATTGTATTATACAGTTGGTTGTTGTTTTTGGGAGTACACGATTATAAATTCATCCTCAATAGTCACAACTAAATCCTTGAAAGCTGAAATTAAGTTGAAGTAATTATACTTACCCTGTAATGGGTTAGATTGTCTCGTCTCCAGATAAAAGATAAATGAATTTTCCTGTTGTACAAAACAAATAGATTTGTTTTCTCATTGACCAAACGTTTACTCGTGACTGCAAGTTATGGCACCAAAAGAAAGGACTGTGGGCATGATTCCATGTTTCCCGCCATGTTCCGGCGTGAATGACAGTCAACGATGAGCAAGAACTGGATCTTTTGCTTAAAGGAAGAGGATTGCAATAAATTGCTTCTAACAAATATCTAAAACACTGACCGTCTTTCCCCTCAAACCCTCCGTATGCGGGACACACCCTGATGCTGTGTTTCCATGTGTCCATCCCCAGGTGATGCAGGTGGTCAGGGAGCAGATCACCAGGACGCTCTCCAGCAAGCCCACTTCCCTGGAGCTCTTCAAGAACAAAGTCAACGCTCTCAACTACAGCGAGATCCTGAAGCTGCGGCAGACGGAGCGGCTGCACCAGGAGGAGACGCTGGCTCCACCTGTACTGTGAGTGTCCCAGCGCAGCTCCCGCTCAACCTGAGCAGAGGGAAATCGCTGCTTTCAACCCTCTCGGCATGTTGGTAGGATGTGGTTATTATTTTAATCATGTTTGGTACAAGTATCGATTCAACAACGGGCTTGATAAGAAAAGAGGGTTTCATTGTATCCCAGGAGTTCATCGACGTGGTTGTCAATCCACCGCTGTCTGGAGCCTAAATGGTGTAGAAGCTTGCAAAGCAGAGCAAGTCTTTGTCTTACAGTGAAATAGTGGATGATGAAGGCAGCTGGTTAACTGTACTTGCAATTTAAAAAGCATGTGACCCTTATTTTAACTCTATTGTAACTCCATCAAAATGTTGCTGTAGACCAGGGGTCTGCAACCTGCGGCTCTGGAGCCGCATGCAGCTCCTCATCCTCATCGTAGCGGCTCCCTTTGGCCTTGGAAAAAAACCTGAACATAAATAAATTATATTTCTGAATTCATTTTTATTGATATTATTAGTTTATTTTGTTGGGCAGTTATCTTGGAGTTTGAGTTAATGCCATCTAATTTCAAAAGAACAATTTTTAATTTCTAATTTGTCAACGAAAATATACGTCAGTCACATAACGTCATCAGCCATATTGATTTGCCTTCATCGCCAATGATGCTGGCTTACCTTCCTGCTTGATATGTGGCGACAAGATATCGAACAACATAAAATGTAAAGTTGAAAGACACTTCCAAAACAAGCACTCTGCATCTGCCGAAAAATACCCAACCGAAGATGAGCGAAAAGGAGCAATTTCAGAACGGCTACGAAAAGCTGTAGAGAGCAAACTATCTTTCCCCACAGTCAACTAGCACTGCTGGTTTTGTAGCAGCTCTGGAGGTCGTAAAGACGCGGAAGCCGTTCACAGACGGAGAATAAATCATAAAAATATCAGAGCATCTATTCTTTTATTCATCTATTATTTTATATTTATTTTTAAAGCTGCTAAGCTGCAGCTACATTTTTTATTTATATTAAAATGGGGTAGTTTTTATTTTACTTTTACACAAATATAGACTTAAATAGGCCTGGAGTTCACAGTTTAATTTATTTCAAAGTACGCCCACAAATGCACACTGCACTTCTGTTGTTATATTTAGTGGTTGTCTCTGTTATTTTTTGCGACTCCCGAGAATTTTCTTTTGTAGAAGTGGGAGCAAAAGGGCTCTTGTGATAATAAAGGTTGCAGATCCCTGCTGTAGACAAAGAAACCGTTTCCACAGTTGTCCTTCTGTTACACGATTACCTGCTGTAGTTTCCACCCCTATGAACCGGCTGACTGGTCAGCAGGCGTAACATCCATATTTCAGGCGCGTCACTGTGTTGTCGGCAGATGGGCAGTAACCGGTTTGTAGGGTTCATGTTTCCACCGGTGGGATGGAGAAGAGGGCCTCGAGTGCTCTGACACGCGGCAGAATGGCGGCGCGCTCGTCACGGCGTGCCACATTCGGAGTTCAGCCGAGTCATCACAGGCTTGCCAGGTTGCCCGCTGTTTTCCACTGTGTTGCCCGGCAACAAACCAGCTCTGAGTGGGGAAACGCATCAATGAAGGGCTTTCACTGACACCTTCGGTCTGAAACGGTCATAACACCCTGCGATGGATCATTTTTGACGATTTGATGTCGAGCGTGTCTTTGTGTTCCTCTCCCCAGCGAGCTTAAAGAGCGGCTGAAGCCAGAGCTGCTGGAGTTGATCCGGCAGCAGAGACTCAACAGGCTCTGTCAGGGAACCATGTTCAGGAAGATCAGCAGCCGACGCAGACAGGGTGAGAGACACACACACACACACACACACACACACACACACACACACACACACACTCAGTAGAGTGGGCTGTGCAAGCTTAACCCCTGTGTTTGTCCCGTCTCCAGATAAGCTGTGGTTTTGTCGCTTGTCACCCAATCACAAAATGCTTCACTACGGCGACGTAGAGGAAGATGCGGAGAATCCAACCATAGAAACGCTGCAAGAGAAGAGTGAGTTGGTGCCATTGTGAGAATAGTAACAGTCCACGCTTTCAAAAGCAGCTGTCAACACATCAAAACCACCACGCACATCTTTCCCTCAACACTATTACTTTACATTGATATAACATGTCAACGGTTCGAAATGAACAGATGTTAAATCATGACTTCACTGACTTTAAGAAATATAAAATGGATTATCACAACATTACACAGTTAATGAAGCTTAAACCTCTGTTCTCATACACTTGTCTATTTATCCAATTTAACTAACTGCATGAAAATAATCACCACAGGGAATATGGTTCTTGAATGACGGCTCGGCGTTACCTGTATTTAAGGAGACGATGGGGGAGGAACGATCAAAGCTCTTTACCTGATTACCTGAGCATTTAAACCAGGTCACCACTTAAATACTTCTGGGTCATTTCACCCAGTCGCTAAACTTCCTGAGCTAAAGCAGCTATTGAACCACTACCTCGTGTTTGGGGCTCTTCTAATTCAGATTTACTCTACACATTTGTTTACCTTACCACTTTGATTACGTTCGCTTTGTTTCCTTTGAAACCTTTGCATGAAACTAAAACAGCCACGAGAAACTAAGCATTCGGAGCAGAGAACAGTCACAGAACTGCGTTTCTTCCTGATTAATTGATAAAATCATTACATACATTTTAAGAACTCTCAATTAAACAAATGAAAGTACCACAAATATTTTGAAAGATTCCCCCTTCTCTCTCTTTCCTGGTGACAGCTGAGATTGGCTCCAGCAGAACCTTGTGACTCTTAATATGATCAAAGCAGAAAATGAAGCAGTTAATAAATGGGAATATGAACGCAGCTATTTCTTCATGAAAATCATACACCGGAACTATATTCATGTGAATTCTCTGCTCGATCTCCGTCTTCTTTCAGTTCCAGTTGCAGACATCAAAGGCTTGCTGACGGGGAAAGACTGCCCTCACATGAAGGAGAACAAAGGCAAACAGAACAAGGTCGGTACGCTGCTTATCTTTACTGTGCCTGCGCTCATCTCCCGCAAGTCTTTGTAACAAATGGGATTATCGCTGTGCTTTCCTGCTGCAGGAGGTGCTGGATCTGGCTTTTAGCATCTCGTACGACGTAGAGGAATACAGCCTGAACTTCATCGCCCCCTCCAGGACTGATGTGAGTCTGAACAGAACCCTACATTTCCTGAAGTTACACCAATAGTGATGTGAGGGCAAAAAATACACCTTCTTTCAAATCTAAGGTTTCAAGGATAAAGGTATAATAATGATTTAACAAAAAAGGTCGTTACCAGTCAAGTTATTATTTATTTAACAAAAACAAACAAAAAAAACAGCCAACATGCAGAAGCAGCATGTGAAAACATTCATCCTGACGGATTCTGCAGCCATCGCAAGAGTAAGTAGCTGTTAACCCTTCCCATTGGGTAAATTGATCATCAGCAGGTCTTTATAAAAGCAGCAGGTTTGGCTGTTTACTGGTCTGGAGCGTCCAGATTTATGTTAATACAATACAAAGAGAAAAAATAATATCACCAAGCATCTTAAAGAAGCAAATGTTGCTACCGCTTAACTGGAGAAATGCTATAAAATCTCTTTTATTCTACGTTTAGAAAGGGAAAAAAAACTGTGGATGTCCCAGCAAGTTCACTTGCATTCAGACTGTGGCATGTTCAAAGAAAACAAAAATAAACAAAAACAAGCCGACAGCTATATTATAGCATGTTAGTTGTTAAAGTTTGTGACTTAACACGAAGATTGTACAAATCTGACTTTTTTTGCACTTGAACAAAACACATGACTTCTTGAATAAATGTCCTGTGGCCATTGTCCATCCTTCTTCCATCCATCCACTTTTCAGATCCTGCTTCTACATTTTCGCTTACTTTACTGAATAGATCATATCTGTTATTATATTATGGATTGTTGCTCATCTAAAATTGTGTTTACATTTCTTCATGTGACTGTGTGTCCGTACATCTTGTTCTACGTTAATACAAACTTACTGGTCGATCCCGTCTGTCAGTTCTGCCTGTGGACAGATGGACTGAGCGTCCTGCTGGGCCGGGAGATGAGTAGTGAATCCATGCGCAGCGAGCTGGAGATCCTCCTGTCCATGGAGATCAAACTCCGCCTGCTGGACCTGGAGAATGTGCCCATCCCTGACAGCGCCCCCGTCGTCCCCAAACCTCCCAGCAACTACAACTTCTGCTACGACTTCAGCCAAACGGAGCAGTAATGCACGTGGACAGGCTGAAGCTTCAGGACGTGTGAATGTGTAAATAGGTGTATGTCTGAAATGAAATGAAGTGTGTGTGTGTGTGTGTGGCATGGATGTGTGGTGAGATCTAAAATGTGCAAAGATGCACTTTTTTTCTGTAACACAGATTTATAACTTTTTATGTTAGTTTCTCTGATGGACTGGTCCTTTAGTTTCAAGTTGAACAACAGAAGGGGCAAAAAAAACATGAAAAAACTACATCTGGAGTTGTGGGTGGAACTGTGGCTGCAGATGGATTCATCGGTACGAATGCTGCAGACGGACTCTCGATGGTACGAATGCTGCAGACGGACTCATCGGTACGAATGCTGCAGACGGACTCTCGATGGTACGGATGCTGCAGACGGACTCATCGGTACGGATGCTGCAGACGGACTCATCGGTACGGATGCTGCAGATCGGTACTCTTCTGTGATATTCTGTTCTTCAGCTTTCAGCCTCTCCTCTTCTTACTGCACTGATTTCAAATAACAGGTACTTCAAATATTTTTTACGTACATAATGTAACCACTTGGTAATGGTACTTTGAATTTGTTTTATAATCATTTTATAATTTCAAACGTATTTGAAGTTTTTATTTGCAAAGAATACGCCCGTGTGTGGTCTGAGACTTGAGGATGCTCCCGTCTGTCATCCCATTTATATTATACTGGGCATTAATTTAAACAAACTGCTTCCTCACAACATGGTACAGGGAATCTATTTATAACATCTGAAAGAAAAGCAGCATTTTTCTGTGTCTTTTTGGCCTAATGTTCCAGACTGCAGCAGAGACGGTAGATTAACTGTGTTGTACTTGCAGTTGACATCAGTTTTTTTTTTTTTTCTATTTTTAAACAGGTCTTTGCCACAATCTGATTATTGTCACATGTTTTATATAATTTCTGTAAATCTATATGATACCCTATGCAATTTGTCTTGGATCAAATCCTGGTTTTAACTCTAAACGGATGCTTTTTTTGTACCTGGTACTTCTTGTAATGTGACAGAGGTGAACGGTTCAGCCCCGGTGTGCTGCACTCACCGAGCTTTCACCTGTAACACTCGAAGCAGCTTCCCATGAACTAACAAAGGTCTGCAGTTAGGTTGTTTAGAGCGTTTTCTGTGTTTCCTGGGGGCATTTGGTTATTTCAGTTCAGCACAGTCACAGCGGTCGTCACGCAGACCTGAAGCACAAACCTCTGTGGGGATATTCACTCCGAGTCATGGTCTCTGCGTGACTTCACACAAATAAACAGTTTGATTTATAAGGACACAAACCACACAAGTGCTTGTTTTTCTTTCGGGATCGGATTCAGATTGGGGTTTATTTACAGCCTCAGGTCAGCAGGAACTTGTATGATTTATGCTATAACCTTTAAATCATTGCAGTGTTATGACCCACAGTTTTTACTGTTGACTCAAACAGCACAACTATATATATATGTTTTGTTTTATTATTCACAGGATATCTTTTATTAGAAAACCAACAAAAAACTGTTTGAAATGGGCTTGTTTTATACTTTATTGTCCATCATGCCAGTTTTCACTTCTCCCTTTCTCATGATGCATCATCCAGTGTGACATCAGTACAAAGGTCTGTAGTAATGTACATAAAGATATGCCTTTAATCCGATGAGAGGAAAACACAGCAGAAGCCATGGAGTATCCAGTAGTTGTAAATGTTTACAGATTTCTCCTTAAAGGGAAACATACATGCTAGTCTGCCCTTTGTGGGATAATGCTCCCTTTTCAATAAAATTCAATATCTTTAAAACTTTTTTTAGGAGGCATCACATTCACGAATGACGTGGACACATTACAAAGACCTCATAGATGATGCAGCGCATGCAGGCTGACTCAGACATGCTCGAAACAAAAAGCAAAGCTGGACCAAGACTACACATCCTGCTTTCTCTTTTCCGAAATGTTTTTTTTGTTTTTAAGGGTATTTTCTTTACAAAAATATTAATGGGAACAAAGAGACCAGAGTCATTTGGTTTGTAATTTCAGTCTTAAACTCCTTAGTCAGTAGTTAAAGTCCGTAGTTTTGTAACTAATGTCAATGTTTAACGGTCAACTGGTTCATTTAAGTGTAATTTTGTTCAAAGGGAATATACGGTATATAATATATACTTATTAGTTGTTGACTTTTAAGGATTAACTTCCAACATAAGGGCAACTTCTGCTTTGAGTCCTGCTAAATCTTCAACTATAAATATTCAGACATTTAGGTTTATTAAAAGCAATTCATTTACATTAAAAGCCTCTTTCTACTGCAACATACGGTGAAAGTAAAATGCATGCATGAAAATGCATGCTAGATTTTTTTCTTCCTCTTTTGCACTATTTGCATGGCTATAGTATCATCTGGGGATCTGTGGTGACTCAAAATTGACACCCTGAATTGTTATGTGCACCACATCCACACGCAAGAACTCAATTTTAATATTCCAGATTACAGATAGTTTAACTTCAGTGACAGCAAGTCACATTTTAACAGGTGAAAACGTGAATACATTAAAGATATCTAAATGTGGTTAAGTTAAAATACAATACAAATGATCAAAGATCCCCAGGTCCTACTAGTCCCGCATGAATAGGGCATTTGTGACACCTGTATGTTTATGTTTCCTGGATACAGCAGCTTTAAAAACCTCTCCATGGTGATGCACCACATATGTAGAACTTAATTATTACTTGCAAATGTTTCCTCCTTGGGCTTAATTTAACCATATCAGAGTCCATCCTGCAAAGAAGAGCAGTCTTTAAAAAGTTGCCTAAACAATTAGGCTCGACATTTCTTCCAGTTACAGTGCAAACTGTTTAAAAGTGCAAATGCTCAACACTCTGAGCAGGCTTTGGTCAGCAGGTTCTTGTTTTGGAAAAGCTCCAGCAGTCGTGTCAGTCAATCAGTGGAAGGTCGGCCCCACCTATGAACTTGTAGTGGATGTTTTCCAAAAAGGGCAGCTGGGATTGTAGCAGGTCCACCGTTGTAACCGAGATGTTTTTGCACCTTGAGATGTCGATTGTTTTCAGGCACTTGCAGTGCTGCATCAGAAGGAGCAAGGACCTGCAAGGTTTAAAGAGGAGGTATTTAACTGCAGCGCCTCAAAACGCTTGGGTGGACTGAGACTCATGCCACCCACCTGTCAGTGATGTTATTACAGCAGGAGAGGTAGAGATGCTGCAGTCGGTGGAGGTACGGCACGGCCTGTGCCACTCCACGGTCAGTGATACCCGGGCAGTGGTTGAGCGCCAAACTCGTGAGACTGCGGCAATGCCATCCCACCGATGCCAAGCTGGCATCAGTGATTTCTGGCAGCATGGAGAGAGACAGTCGATGGAGATCTGGGTAACAGATCACCTAGGGAGAAGAGATGCAGCATAACATTCAAATAATTTGCATTCCTGCTAGCCTGGATCGTCCAGCTCTGCTCAGCCTCCCACCTGAGTGATGCTGCTGTCGGTAAGCTTGGCACAAGCTGAGAGGTCCAGCTCCTGCAGCCTCTTGAGAGCTAAAAGTGAGGCTCCGGCTTGTTGTTTGAATTGCTGCAAGTCACTCTGAGTCACCAGCTTGGGTCTCTCCTCAAAAGGCATTCGAGGAGGTTTGAAGAAGCCCATGTTGCCAAAGGTCCGGGTAAACCTGGGACCCTCATCTCCCTGAGGAAATGCACGATTATTACAATGACATTTTTAGCTTGCAATTCACTGTTAAAAAAAGATATAGATAAGCAGATAACATGTCAGCATGGCTCTCACCATCTCGTCGTCTGGCTCGCATTGAGTCTTTTGCACCATCCCCAGAAGACCCCAATCTGTGACTTCTTTACACCAGCCGAGTCGCAGGACCACCAGCTTCTGCAGGTAGGTGGCCATGGCGCACACGGATAAGTCGGTCACGTTGACGCACGATGTCAGATCCAACTCACGCAGAGAATTCCCAAGAAGTTGAGTGACAGAAAAAACTGCAAGATCCTGAAGGGAGAGGATACACGAGCTGGTTGTTTTTCCTCGTTTGATTTGTTCACAAACGTGCAGAACAGAGACAGAATTGGACGGACCCTAATGTACGTGCAGCTCCTGAGGTTGAGTGTTTCCAGCTCTGCTCTGCCGGCACTGGATCCCTTCAGGCCTTTTACTATCTCTGCTCCGCTGATGTGCAGACACTCAGACAGGTCCAGAGACTTCAGGCAGGTCAGCGACAGCAGGTCAGCAAGCCCTGTGGAGACATGATGAAATAGTTCAGATGTATGGAAACAATCAAAAAGTGCATGGAGTATTTAAACCTTAAACCTTTATTAACTGTGTTAAACCACACGAGAAGAGCATAACATGGCAAAGTTATTCATGTAAAACTGCATCTTTAAAAACCTTCCTTTATTAATCATGATCATAAATAAAGATCCTAATGATTTCAGTGACCGGGTAAACTCTTATTCAGCAATATGTGGTGGGATGAAAAGAACATGGGGCCTCTAATCACAATTAAGACACAAAGGTTGTAATTTAACGAGGTAAAAGTTACCACACAAACCCTTATCAGTGATCCTCCAGTCGCGAGATAAAGACAGGTGCGTCAGTGACGTCAGGCTGGACGCCACCGCCTCCACGGACCTGCTGGTCAGCTCGGTGCAGCCACTGATGTCCAGCTTGAGGAGGTTGGGCTGATGCTTCACCAGATTCTCCACTGAATAGTCAGTCAGTTCCTTACATCCCTGCAGGTACAACTCCTCCAACACCAGATCCTGAACCTGGACAAAGAATTATTTGAGACCTACCGCCTTTATCATGAATCTGAATAAGTGTAATTGTATCTTGTTCCTGTGTAAACAAACATATACAAGCCAAGTTACAAGTCCTTCTTCAGATTTTGGAGAGTCATACTCTGATTCTGCATCAAAAGGCTGACCTGTGCTATTGTACGCAGTGACTCCGGGGTGATGCAGGTCCTGCTAAGGTCCAAAGCTACAAGGGTGGATTTCTGCTCCATCAACAACCTCTTCAAGTTCCTAAGTGACAGCAGCGCAGAAGAGTCCTCGACGGCTCCCGCGGGGCATCCTCGGTACGGGTCGAACTCAAAAGCGATGTGGCAGCCGGCCAACGAGAGTCGGCGGAGGCGAGGGGTGCACCCCGTGAGCCGGTTGAAGGTGAGGTCGGAGAGGTAGCGCAGGTTGGAGAGATCCAGCTCCTCCAGCCCACAGAGAGCTGATCTGACCTGGAACAAGCAGTACAGAGGAAATTAACGGGGAATGAAAAGTAATATTACAAAAGGTTAATGTTATTTTGTTCAATTTATGACATATTTTTTGACCAAAATGAGTTAAATAACATTTCCCATGTCATCCAACCATTATCTATACCTGGAGCCTATGCCAGCTCTCTTTGGGTTAGAAGTAAGAGTTACACCCTCAACGAGCCACATCCACTCCTATGGGCAGTTATGATCATTAATCAACCGTATGTGGTTTTGGACTGTGGGTGGAAGGCAAAATACCCAGAGAAAGGCCACACAAGCACAGGGAGAACATGCAAACTACACAGAACGTTCCTGCTGGGATTCAAATGAGGTATTACCCCAAAGCTGCGGTGCTGACATTTTTGTTTAAAACAACAACTTGTAGTTCAAAGAAATCCCAGTAAAGTTTACACCAGCAAAGTTGTGGCTAGCTCATGAACTGTCTTAAACTTGGCACGCCACGTCTTCTAAGCAAGGGTTTGATCAGTTTAACTCAGTTTAACATTTATATTTTGGTTTCATCACATTCTTTTCAATCAACTTTTTTTTAATTAATGCATTTTGGTTTTATGTGTGTAATAGAATTTATTTTTTATAATATTATAATATATATTATAATATTTATAATATTATATTTTTTATATTTAATATATCTGTGTAATAGTTATTACATTTTGACTTTATAGACGAGTAAAGAGAGAGAAAGGCTGACCGGGTCAAACTGAGAGGACGTCAGCGCGCCGTCACAGATGACACAGTACCTGCTGTCGTTGCTCCTCCCGGGAGAGAAAAGCCCCGGACATGAAGAGACTGTCCAGGCCTCGGAGGTCCAGCCTGCGGAGGGAGGTCAGACGAGGGAGGAGGGCCAGCAGAGACGCCTCCGTTATACTGCTACCGGGCAGGGCCAAGCTCTCCACCTTGGAGCCCAGACACAGACCCACCTGAGATGAAAGGAGACGCCAAGAAGAACAAGAAAGATAGAAATACGAAGGATATGTGTAAAACACATTGTATGAATAAATGACTTATCAAATATTAAAAGAAATATGAAGGTTAAGGTGAGATGAGGGAATGCTCCTTCTTTCACAAACTGTACATTGCATGCTGTAAAGAAATAACACAGTCACCATGCTGGTGATGACCTATTATGACATAAGCACCTGCTCTGATAGCCTAAATCTAAATCTAAAGTCAGCTAAATCTAAGTCAACACTGGTAAATTAGACTTTGTCCTTGTATTTCCAAACATTTGTTAAGACTTAAAAGTAGATCTTTATTGCCTTTTTCAAAAATACAAGGCAGTATAGATACGTTTCTCTTTGAGTCAGCTTCAAAGCAATAATTAAAATATTCAAAGTACGTAGATAAGTCTATACAACTTGATTGATGGTGCACACTAACCATGCAGAACAACCTGCATGTAATATAAAGGGCCTGCAAATTCTGAACTACAATATCTGCCCTAAACTTTGGACCAGGATATGCCTCTCGTCTATAATGGCATTCATACAACTTTTATTACTCTTACTTCCCATAATACAGACCAGATTGTGCCACAGCTGTATGCTTGAAAGGCTATTCAAAATATTTTGTTGTTCTTTTTTTTTTATCCCCCTTTCAGGCGGGCAGACTTTGCCGATAGCAGAGTTTAACAGAATAAGTTCTACTTTGTTTCCCTCAACAAAACAAGTGACTTGCATGAGCCCTGGAGGTGGAGGAGTTCTGCTTCTTACGGGAAGGTTTCTGCACATCAAAGGCCAGGATTTAAATCTCCCAACATCAGCATCTGGTTTTAATGTCAACAGCATACCTCCAGAAGGAGAGATCTGGAAATGCTGAAGCCATCGAGCTGGCTGATTTTCAGGCTGCAGCGTGACTTTCTAGTCAGACCCCTGACAAGCTCCAGGGACGAGGCTGAAGCTGGGAAGCTGAAGGTGACTTTCTTCTGCACAAAGAAAAAAAAGGAGAGTGGTAACCTGAGGCTGCAGGCCCTCCAGGACCATAGCAGTGTTTCATTGTGCCTGAAAAGCGTTTTGTGAGCACCTGAAAGCGCTGTTCCTGGGTGGCAGTGTACCAGCTGCGACAGACTAGTGAGGCATCCTTTCTGTCTGAAGCCTGAAGAAAGCCCAGGATGTAAACTATGATCTACAGAGAGAGGGTGAAAACAGTATTAGATTTCATTAAAGGAGATACATCCCTCCTGGAGTTACCTGTGAGAATGCTGTCACTTCATATGACATGACATCCAGTGGTGGACAGTAACGGAGTAAATTTACTTGAGTACTGTACTTAAATACATATCCAGAGGATTTGTACTTTACTTGAGTATTAGATTTCTTTGGTACTTATTACTCTTACTTGAATACATTTCCAAGACAAATATTTTTACTTTTACTCGAGTAAATTTCTAGGAAGGCTAAAAAGTACTCGTTACTTTCAGGTCTGCTCTTTTTTCTTCTTCCCTAAAATCCTATTGGACACAAGCTGTTTTTGTCAAAGGAGGAGACCTATCACAGTGCACGCTCTCCACTGGGATGTACGTAAAGCGGAAATACGTCAAGCCTCCCCCTGAGGGGGATCCAGACTTAGTTGGATGGTGCAGGTTCATTTGGTTTCAGTTCATGATTGTTAATAAACTCTGCATCATCTGCTGTCCTCTTATGATCCCATTCATTTGATTTGTTTTTGGTGTTTCTGCAGGTTTTATATAACATTGTGGTTCTAAAAGCAGCACATCAGTGCAGCTGGTTTCAAAGAGTTAATTCTCAGAAACAATAGTTAAAAGATCCTTAAATTAATTTAGAAAAAATATAGTAATTTACTGATGTGGAAAATAAGAAATTTACTCTTACTTTTACTTTTACTTAAAGTAAATTTAAAAGCATTTACTTTTGGATACTTAAGTACCTTTAAAAGCAAGTACTTTTCCGCTCTTACTCAAGTAATATTTTGACTGAGCTACTTTTACTTGTAACGGAGTCAATTTTGACCAGTAGTATTTGTACTCTTACTCAAGTACTGGGGTCGAGTACTCAGTCCACCTCTGCTTAATACATATAGAATAACTACAAATGCAAATCAGAACAACATGATCGATTTCACTAGTTATTTTACACTGCAAAAACTCAAAATCTTAACAAGAATATTTGTCTTATTTCTAGTTAAAATGTCTAATTTTTAGTAAAAAAAAATCATCACATTTCAGACAAGATTCAAAAACAACAATTTTCACCTGTTTCAAGTAGATTTTCACTTAAAATAAGATTTTGTAATAGATAAATCTTGTCCCACTGGCAGATTTTTCTACTTATTTCAAGTGAAAATTTACTTGAAACAGGTGAAAATGGTCAAATAAGTTATTTTTCTGGTGATGACTTGTTTTAAGTGTAATGAGATTTTTTGACTAAAAATGAGACATTTTAACTAGAAATAAGACAAATATTCCTGGTAAGATTTTTAGTTTTTGCAGTGAGCGAGCCTGCATTTGAAAAAGTTCCAATTTTCTTGACCACACAGATAAGCTACATAGACTTCTGTGATGAGTATTTGCTGGACGTGTTGATTGATACTCTAGTTAAGTTCTGTGACTCGTAACCTTGCCATACCTTAGCTTTGACTGAATGGACGCCACTGGAGATACATCCCTCCCGGAGTTACTGGGAGAATGCTGTCACTTCATATGACATGACATTTATAAGTGCAGCCTTCCCTCAGCAGAGTCCCATGGTGGCTCATCTGCACTGAAATCTGTTATCAAGAAGATGAACTGACCTCCAGGGGAAGCTCAGGTGTTTCTGTGCCGCCTTCCCCATCGCTGTCTTCCATGTCAGCTTCTTCTTCGAATCACAAAGACCTCCAGACCATCTCCAGCTGATCCGTGTTTCACTATTAGCACAAGTCACAATCCTGCCATTCATGAACGTTCAAGCTAAATCCTACTACCTAATGCGGAACACCAGCCGACTCCTTTAGTCTTATCGTTAACTCAACTGTCAAATAAATTAATGCATACAAATCAGGCCAGTGGACGCGTCTACAGCGCTGTGTTGCCGGCTGACATTTAGGTAAAAGTAACTTTCCTCTCCAACGACATGTTTGTTTCCGCAGACAGCCTGATCTCCGCTGGATCAGCTGACCGCAGTGACGTCAGCGACCAGCGGGAGAGACACGCCTCAGGGATTGGTTGTTGCGTTGCTAGGCAACGGCTGTCGCTAAACGCTGTCGTCTGATGCGTTTGGGTTCCCAGAAGTGTGACGGAAAACAGAGGTGCGGCGGTTACTTTCAAGTCTGATTACGGTTCACAGCACTTTTCTCTGTTATGGACAGTACTGGAGTTGAGGGGGGATGAGGGGGGATGAGGGGGGATGGCATCCCCCCAGAAATAAAAACGGTCCAAATCATCCCCCCTGTAAAACTGCCATCCCCCCTTTCCATCCCTTATGTCATTTCATCAATGAATGTGGTTTTACTGCTATTTCAACATTTAGAGTCATCACCAGAAAAATTACTTATTTGACAATTTTCACCTGTTTCAAGTAAATTTTCACTCGAAATAAGTAGAAAAATCTGCCAGTGGGATTTATATTAATTTATCCTCTCATTACAAGCAAAAAAATCTTGTTCCACTGGCAGATTTTTCTACTTATTTTAAGTGAAAATCTACTTGAAACAGGTGAAAATTGTTTTTTCCAGTGATGAGTCTTGTTTTAAGTGTAATGAGATTTTTTTTACTAAAATTAGACATTTTAACTAGAAATAAGACAAATATTCTTGTTAAGATTTAGAGTTTTTGCAGTGATCCATTTTACTTATCCTGTGAAGGACAGAGTCATATTGATAAGTTCAGAAAAGTGTTTTTTATTGTTGTGTTTTGATGTATTTGATGTAAGCCCAGTGGATATTTAAAGCTTACAGAAGGCTGCATTTAACTGCTGCTATGTCATTCCTGCAGTATTTCTGCAGGTGCTTTGGTCAGTGCTATTATTTGTAATATATTATATTATTTGTAATCAGCACAAATTATCTGTCCCCATATGATAAAATCCACCATCCCCCCTGAATTCTTTTTACAACTTGAGTACTGGTTATGGAGATGCAGACGGCGCTACATCTACTAATATATTCGTTTAGTTTTCATTTGGGCACGGTCAGATTAACTATAACGGCCGTCAAATCACACTTTTGTTATGTAGGTTTGAATACAAACCTATATAAACCTACACCAAACCTCAGTTTCAAATGTACATGGAAAGAAAATAATCAAAAACATAATTAACCCAACAGGAAGTGTGACATTTTATTGAGAAGATAACCATACATTTATTTATGTTATTATTATCTATTTTGAATATTTGACCAAACTGTAGGCTTCTCAATGGATCCCTGAAAATGTAATTGTACTTTTCCTGAATGCTTTCAGATTTTAAATCAGATTAAATTACAGATTGTAGTTACTCCTAACCTGTAGTAGCTACACGTTTCCACTTGTGTCTGTAAGAACTTTCCTTTGCTCTTCTCTTCTCAGTAAGCCATGACCTCTTTTTGGTTTTGGGTTTGTACCCTTTGTGTTGCATTTATGAAAACGCCTTGACCCTAAAACCAAACCACTGGATTTCTGTAAAACATCTTTAGCAGAAACAGAAGAATTTCCCATGAGGTGAGACAGAGGTTGTCAGCTCAGTGATAGAACGTATAAATTAAAGAACAATAAAAACTATATACTGCACATATATTCACAAAATAAAACTTACAATGTAATTCAGAAATAAAATTCCTCCAATGAAAAAGAAACTTATTTTAAAGGGAAAACAGCTGAAATATTTTGAGCAAATATTTGAACTCTTCCTGAAATTGTGACGAGGTTTCTCAAAACTGTAAACACAAACAGGAAACAATTAACAAGTACATAAAAAAGCTGCTTTTTCAAAAGTAGTTTTTTTTCTCTGCTGTCACATGCTCATGTCTCACAAAGCACCCTGTAAACCTAGATGTAACTTTAAAGTGCAATCACTAGAAGTGTTCATGCAAATTTATGCTTGTTAAGTATGTGAAAATAAATGTATTTTCTAATGCTGGTGATGTGCATGTTTATAACCATAGATATCATACTTTCTTAGTTACTTACTCAATCTCCTCGTTAAAGGCCCAGACAATCAGCTGAACTCACTGTCCAACTTTAGGCGTGGATGTAATACCTCTATCTGTTCCCTGAGCCCGCGTTTAAAGTCCGACACATGACTGATGTGTCCTGCCAGCTCAGCTAAACAGGAAAAATAGGAGTTCATGTCTGTGTAACTCGACTCAAAATTAAGAATTGTTGGGTTTTTTTGTGCATAAACAGTAAAAAACTGTACACTGAAAAGCTATCACCTCACCTCTAAGGCTCAGCAGCAGATAATCATGTTCAGCATATGGACCATTTGGCCCAGGTTTGACCTGTCCTGGCATAACTCATCCTATATATCTAGATTTGCTCATTTGCCATGACCTAAGTGGAAAAAAACAGTGGCCTGATTTCTTCACGGGGGAAGAGATCAACACTTGACTGCGGTTAGCTGTGTAAAAGAGCAACCGGTTTGCGTCTTAAAGGAGAACAAGTAGGTGGCACACCTGCATCTCAGTTAGTCAGTCGTGCTTCTTTTTCCGAAACCTCAAAATAACCCAAACCATACTCATCATTAAATAGATGATAAAATGTATTTATTTAAATAAAAATGCACATATTTCTACAATATGTACATACAAATGAAATCAATTTGATCTAAATTTGCCTGATAAATGTACATGTATATGGAGAGCAGAGAGCAGGAAGATGAAATCAACAGTAGTACAAATGTAAAGCAATGTCAATGAATGAGTTACATTTGACTGAATAGTATTGTACAGTGCAGTATTTTGCGTGAATGGTGTCCAGCTTGCTATTAGCTGCAAACAACAGCCAAAGGAATATCAATATAAAACATTTGTGGTTGTCTTACACTAAGCTGCTAACATATAATATGTACATTATAAATATAAGTGAAGGTAACTTTACAAAGTCTCAGCTGTTTTTCAAACCAGCAGTTAAAGTCAAAAAAAGAAAAATAAGGCAAGTTATTCATTTAGGATTATAAAATAATCTGTAAACATTTAACAAACAACAACAACAAAAACAGTTTCTTATTTTGTATGTTGCAAAACAACAGAAGCTCATTTTTGTAAGAATGGCTGATCTGAGTTAATTATGACAACATTTGCTTTATGCATCACCATTTACATGATCTGCCCCTCGGATGTTTTACTCTCATTTTAGTGTCATTTATTCATTCAAATCTCCTTGTTCTTTGAGGGATCGTCCCCCTGCTTGTCTTTACTTTCTCAGGTTCAAACAGAGACAGAATGTTTCAGTTTTATGTCCATTTCCACCCTCATGACTCGTCTTTGTTCCCCTTGTGGCTCCTCAAACAATCCTACTCTTATCACTCTAGAAAATGATCACAAAGTCTTCTCTGTCTTCGTTACACTCTCATTCATCATCCTCACTGGCATCATCTTTTTCAGTCGTGTCACAGTGGAGCTGTATCGCAGACGGAGGCACTACAGTGTTTCTGCAACGGGATGCAGAGCGAAGTGCTGTGGAACTGGCAGAGGTGGACGACGGCGAATCTCTGTCTCTGTCTCTGTCAAGTCCAACACTGGCCGTGGGAGATGGTGGAGGTAGAGAGGAAGAGATGGTTGGCTGGAAGAGGAGAGAAGAGAGGAGTTAATCTAATGTTTATATGAAAAAACAACGTTTCCCTTTTGGCTTGCTTGGGCTTTGTTTACCTGCAGTGAAATACTGGACTTGTTGGTCTTCTCTTTGACTTTACCCATAGCTCCTTTAAGTCCAGAGCATCTCTCGGTCATCTCTAGTGCTGCTCTGAGCAGTTTGGGAGTCTCTGACCTGTGAGATGCTGCTGGCACTGGAGGCTGTTCCTTTACTTCTTCTTTGGGTTCAGGTTTCTTTCCCTTGTTCAGCATCTTCCTGTGGTGGAGACAGTGAATAAATACATGCTCATATAGCTGCTGCTTATCTTCACTGTCACTTTATTAAGTGTTGCTATTGTTTCTGGACAAAGATGATTAGTAATAACTCATTCAAGTCAAACCTGGCTTTCTTGCGCAGCAGCTTCTTGGACTCAGGATAATGGATCAGGATCTCATTTAGATCTTTTTTGTCCAGAATGAACAGATTAGCGAAACCATGAGCGATCACGTTGGCTGTGCGCCTGTTAACCCCACCGACTGCAAGTAAACTGCAAATCAAACAAGATTATGATCAGGCACATAAGGTTAGACTTGGGCACATCTCGCCTACATGGGCTAAGGGAAGGTGTCTCTACCTTATCTCTCCAAACACCGAACCTGCTCTAAGAGTGGCAAACACCGTCCTCCCATCAGGCCCTCCAACCACCTGAACCTCCCCCGCTTTGATGATGTACATCTCCCGACCTACTTCACCCTGAAAAGGACAAAAACCAGAGACTGGTTAAGAGTGCAAACAAAAAAAAAGGTTCAATAGTACTTAAAAAAGGAGCAAACAACTTTCTCCTACACATAATATTTGGGACACATGTACCTTTTTGCAGACATAATCCCCTGGCAGGT
Organism: Cololabis saira; assembly: GCF_033807715.1. Lineage (NCBI taxonomy): Eukaryota > Metazoa > Chordata > Actinopteri > Beloniformes > Belonidae > Cololabis > Cololabis saira. Next base: position 23,843,313 of record NC_084591.1, on the reverse strand, counting down.
AGACGACAGAACGTAAACTCTTTAGCATGTCAAAGATCATCTGTCGGTCACAACCCTGTCAAGATGAGAGACAAATAAAAACATTTCTAACACTGTGTGTTTTTGTTTTAGTGTCCTTCTCAACTTTAGATGATAAACAGACAGAGTCAGTATTAAAAGATTTGCAGAAAGTATTGTCATCCACGTGATCTTTACCTGAAAAAGAGGGACTTTGCTCACGATGGAGTAGTTGACATCTACAGCTATGTCCAGACGCATTTTATCTGGCAGCTGAGTGAGAAGCTCCTGCTCATCTGGATAGCAGACGGAAAAAAAGCAAGTGTGATCGAGAGCCCAGATGTATTAAATCCATGTGAAAACATAGTGTCCTCCTTACCCAGCATGCCCTGTGATTGCCAGGTGTAGTTGTACCAGGTTTTGACGCGGTTCTGGACATCCTTTGGGATGCGATAAGACGCCATATATTTAATGGTGTGATCCATGCAGGTGCGGTAGTAGGTCTGACCTGCGGTTGCTGCACCAACCACATCACGCATCTGACAGACAAATGAGCAACATGTGTGTATTTATTGACTCCATCCATTTATTTAACAGCAGATTTAGTTTTTTTAACACCGTTTCCGTGTTGAATATACGAATACAGAAGAATGAAGCTGTTAATGCTTCACTACTCATGTTGGAGGGAGACTTTTACCTGTCCAATCATAATAGAGAAGGCAAAGACTCCCACAAAATAGTTGATGAGTTGAAAGACTGTCTCGGACAGGGAGGTGGGGTCTGGCAGGCCTCCGATCGTGATCAGAGTTTTCACTGCAAAGTAGTAACAGCGGATGTAACTGAAAGAGGAGAAAGAAAAGTGCTGTTAGAGGAACCTGAATTGACACGTTTGCCTTTTCTTCATTTTGTAAAATAAAACAAAATAAAATATGGCTTTTGTTATATTACTGTCAAAATTAAACATCTGGCCTCATCGTTGAAAGTGACAACAGTGTCTGGACTCCACTCACCCGTTCCCGATGCCGTTGTACACCCACTGGGTTGATCCTATCCCTATGTAGGCCGAGGTCCAGTGGTAGAGGCAGGCGTTGCAGTGGAGACAGTAGAGGAGATAAGTGGTGGTTCGAATCACCCTTGAAGACAAACAACACCTTTATACAACATGAACGAGGTGCTTTTTCACCTGAATCATTGCCTGAACTCTTCAGAGTTGTGATGTTTTATGAAGAGGAGGGGAAGTATGGACAGTCCAGAGTGTTATCGGTCAGTCCTCACTGTCCCTGCGTCTGCTGTTCTCATATATAAGGTATGTCTAAAGAAATAGAAGACCACGCAGTAGCAGGACAGAAGCCAAGACGAGACGCAACCTACCTGTAAATGAAGGCTTTGGTCAAAATGGCCTCCAGACGGTCGTTGAATTCAAAGAAGGAGTTGATCTGCGGAAGTTTGGATAAAAAAAAAATGTAGATGTGGAAAGAGTTCGTCTGAAATTGTTATGTGAAGGTCACTAAATTTATTACAGATGGTTATTTATTGTTTTGGTTGCAAGAATGTGAGTGGATTTTGGGGGAAAGATGTTTGGCTCTCACCTTCAGCAGCCTGGGTAAACGAAGCAGCGGGTTGATGCCGACTTTGAAATAAAAGAGCTCAAGAGGAACAAGGCTGATCACATCAAACTGAAAAACAAGAAGATATGACGTCACCTCTGTGTTTTACTCCAAAATCAGAGGCCAAAGTACAATCGTCTTGTCTTATAATTTACCTTAAATCGGACTGTTTTCATATAATTCTTTCTCATCTCTGTTTTGTCACACTGTAATTAAAACAAAACAACCACAGATATGAATTATGATCCTGGTAGATTCATTTCTATGTTCATAGAAGTCATTTTTGGGAGTTTTTTTTGGAGACGAGCACTATAAAGCACCGTGTCCGGTTATTTCAGAGGTGGATGTTTCTTTTTGAGGACTTTCTCTCTCTGAAATGGTGCTAAGATACAGTACGACTCCACTCACCACTATGTCCCCTTCACGCACAAACTGCAGGCGCGGCTGGAAAACACTGATGTCAAGGATGTAAATGAGGTCGCACACGTAGTCGACCAACAGCCAGTAGTGAATGTTGCCTGGAGTTTGGTAAGGAAAGGCCCAGCGCACGGGGATGAGCCACACGTTCCAGTTCCAGGCCAGAGACACCCAAAACATCCACAGCACATACATCAGGTCTGGTGAGAGACAGAAGAAAGGATGAAGGTAAAATAGAAAATAATTGGTGCCTTCCTACACCCAAAGTCATACAGGGAAAATAAGAAATCACAAAAGCAGTAACAGGTTTTAAATAAAAAAAAAAACTAAATTAAAAACACTGGTGATATGTGAGAGCTGTGAGAAGGAATCTCAATTAAATGCAAGAATCGTCCTCTTATCTTAGTAACCTGACACAAATACACCCTGCACAATGCATGTTTGGGTCCCCACAGGCTCAAACATCGGCATTACCTCATTAATATGAGTGCTTATAGTTGCAGGATGCAGGATGTATTCCTGCTAGAATTTCCCCTCTGGGGATCAATAAAGGACTATCTTATCTTATCTTATCCTAGAACTCATACTGAACCATTCAGTATGAGTTTAGCATTTTAGGTTGATAATTAAAGTATTTTGCAGTTGTTTGGATGTGTGATTGTACTCTAACTATGTTGCTGCTGCTCCTGATAACTGGGATGTTTTTCAAAAGAGAACTTTCTTCTCACTACGTCTTCTGCTTAAAGCCTATAAAACGAAAGAGTCAGTTGACATCATACATCAACAAAGGTGACTGATGGGGAAAAAGGCAGATAAAAAACCACCTCTATTCTGATGTTTTAAGCAAATGCTGCTGCATTTGAAATATGTAAATATACTGATAATGTGTTGCCATAGTTCCCAGTCTGACACCATTCAGTTACTGGCCCACCAAGTCCTAACAAGGTAACTACAGTAGTAGTAACTTAAATATTTGGTCTATTTTATTCTACATTGCTTAACACCCAAATAAATGTTTTTTATGTTGAATAAAAGTATAATTTGAACAATTTGAACCATTTGGAAGAAAACCAGAATGGAGTTTGGGTGTTTGTGAGTAGTTTGATTCCTCTGTGCAGAGCAGAAGTGAATGTGACAGTAGGAGTATCCAGCTGGGTTCTCACTGGTGAAAGGGTCGATGCTGGCAGGGAAGCGGAAGTGCGCACAGGCTCGTATCCATCGAGGAGTTTTCACCTTGCAGCAGCGGTCGGACACCGCCTCCTCTGAAACGGTCTCCACTCCTGAAGGGCCTGGCTGCTTATCAGCCGGTTCCCCGTCCCGGGGCAGAGATCCCGGAGCAGGCTGAGTTGGAGCTGAGCAGAGATGAGACAGGAGGAAACAAGCGGTCAGAACATGGCAAACAGAGCTTTAGTTTACTTTTTTTTAATAAAAAAAGGAGGAGAGGAGTAAATACTGCCTACATTTTTTTTGCTTCAACAGAAAATTTTAACTTCATGAAAAAAACTATTTGAAAGAAGTAAAGAGCACCTGATAAAATTATAGAGCTTTATATTCATAGTTGGCCTCTGATGTCAGTCTCACTGTGATTCTTTGGAGTAACTTTATAAAACAAATGTATTTAATATTTAACTTACTTTGTGATTGTGAAAAGCAGAAATATTACAGTTCATGAATACAGACTTTTAATTGCTCCCTAATGTTTTCTGCCTAATGTGGCTGTCCATCTTTACTTTAAATGACCCGTGAGATATCAGACCAAATCTTACTGATCTTGTTTCATTCCAAAAACATCTCGTTTTGAAGTCACATGAGAAAGAAACTAATTTGTTTTTGTTTGTTTTTTTTTCTTTTCTGACAGATATTTTAAAGCTTTTTTATGCAGATAAACTGTCTACTAAATCCCAAAGCCCTGAATCAACACAAAAATATAGTGTCTTTTGTAAAAACCCACTCCAGAATAAGCTGAAACACTTGTCTGGGAGCTCCACCCTCACCCGTCTACATCTACATCATCATGCATTTGTCTTGTGGATTGTTTTGACTGCAGCTATTTTTCAATCCATCATTGCTCACTAAAAGGCTGGCCAGTCAAAGCTGGGCTTAAAAAGATTCAAATTGAAACCCCTTTTACAGATGACAACAAGAGGAGCTGCTATTTGAAATCAAATAGTATTAGGGAAAACACTGTTATTTGAACATTGGAGCAAAGAGGCCTAGTCTAGTAATCCACCAACTGAAAGCAGGAAGTTGTAAATGAACACAGTATGTGCTCTTTAAAGGAGCTGAATGAAGCTGCTTCTGGGGACGTCAAGCCTTTACTGGGGGAAGCAAGAGGGACACTGCTGGTACATCTTTAGGGGTGAAGGAGGAGAGGATGGTGGTCCACTTCTTCTACTCACCACAGGACGGTTCGGGTAACTCATTAGGATTTTTCTGTGTATAGATCTGTCCAGAGTTTGAATGGGTTTAACGAAGGAAACTCTTTCAACCTGAAAATAAAATGCACTGTGACATCTCCCTACGTGTTTCGTTGTTATCCCCCACACTTGTTGTAAACATATGCTCAGTGCGTGTGAAGAGACAGAAGTTAAAACACAGGGAGATTCTCCCTTACAGGTGATGACGCTGTCTTCGTCTGAGCTGTCCAGGTCCACCAGTTTCTCCTTGGCCTTCTCCGTTCTCTGCTTGAACATCCTGACCAGTTCTTGAAGTCGCTCGTTGACCATTGCGCTGGTCTGACTGGCTGAAGACGACGGACGCTCTTTGAGACTTGGAAATAAAATGGGTAGTAAAATGAATTGATGTATCAATGGACTTAATTGAAGGTGTGTTACTTATGTGTGTTGAGTACAGCTCACGCGTCATCTCCACTGTGCAGGCTGGACTGGCTGGGCCAGGCTCTGGCGGGGATGCTGACTTCATCATCGTCATCCTCACTTTGAGACTGTACCAGCTTGCTGTTAAAGTAGACAAAGCGACATCATTGGCCCGCCTTTATGACAACACAGCCTTATTTATGTAACCAAAACCCTCAGTGATGGTGATAATTCAAATGGGAAAATAAATGGATTCATGACTGGTGATAAAACGTGGGCGCTGAATTGACAGGGTGAAGAAAAAGATGGACACCGTGGACTGGATTTCTTACGTCTTTGTCCAGATAGTCCTGTGATTCCTCCCACTACTGTTGTGAGTGGTCAAGCAGGGTTTGTGTTTGCACCAGAAGGGGAAAAAATGACGTTATTCCAAGAAATAGTATAAGAAAGATAAATCAGCCACAACACTCCGACAAGCAGGGGACACAGTGACCATGCAAGTCCAAGGCTGAGATGCAGTTTTGTTTATTGACTTTTGCTACGTTGTAAGAACAACCGTACATTTGGCAGAAGCTCAAAGCTGTGCAAAAGTGGACAGAACCATCACACACCACAAGACAACAACACAACATAGAGGAACACAAAACATGAAACACTCAATGACTTTCCAAACACTTCAGGTTCCACAATGGTTCATAGACTAAACAGGTTATGTTCTGCATAAACATCCATATTTGGCAGCTGTGCTTAAAAAAAAAAAAGAAAAAAAAAGAAGATAACTTGTGAATTTAGAATAAAAATTTAAGACTCAAATTTTATTTGTTTAATTATTCTTTTTAGTTTTGGTTTCGGCAGGACACAAAAACATAGCCCAACTCTTTAAAGAGTGCATAGCAAGAAGATGAACAGCAGAGGGCAGTGGAGTGATTTTCAAACAAAGGTGTGAAGCTTTTGAATCCAAAAGTACACAGTCATAATGGATCAATGAGACATGAAAGACACAGTCATCTCACTCAATTTCTTAGGAATGAATTTACTTCAGAGAATTCCTTCTGTCATCCGTCTCTGTTTGATTTTAGGGTCTCTTGGATTAAAACGCTGCAATTGCAAAGTTGATTCTACTTTCCCTTGTCTGTGATCTACTTTCCCAGATGCTGTGAATGCATACATGCTATGCAGAGATATATCTATGGTACCACTGAACAAGATTGGTCTTGAAGGAGAATCAAAATCACAAGGGGCCCCAGGATTGGAGCACAATTCAAACCATGCATGCAGTTTCCTTACTCTTTGTCTCCTTTACTGTTAATGCAAAGCATGAGGAGGGAGAGAGAGAGGAAGACCAGACATGTTTCAATGCATATCCACATGAACTAGAAACTCAGATTTCTTAATTTCTATTTAAAAAGGTCAAAATCCTGAAAAATGGGTACCTTTCATTTATTGCTTAATTCTTGGGCGTCTCTAGGTATTGATTATGTTGTTTAATCCATTAGAAATAGTACAGACACTATACAAAATTCCCCAAACAGGATGTGGGCCCTCTTCAACTTTTTTAGCTGTAATAATGTAATAAATGCTTAATTTTATGTGATTTGTTATCAAAGCAGCTGTCGCTCACCTCTGACGACCTCCTGATGGAGTCACAGGGACAGTGAGGGTTGTTACTTTGGGGTCCTGGGTGGAAGGAATTTCACTGTTTTCCTCCCCTCCATCCCCATCGCCTGCTAATGAACACAAATACGGTGTATTAGTTACAACTGAGGAAAGTCCACGTGCAAAGGTACAAATAAGACATTGGAAGCACGGCAAGGGGCAGAACTGATCAAAAGCAGAAGCAGGACGAGCAGATTCAGCAGGGCCTACACCAGGCTAATGCAAGACAATCCATCTGTGAACTAGGTCATGTATAAAAGTACCCTGAAAGATAGGGACGAGCTTACTCATCTGCCAAGCGTTTCAATCTCACTAATCTGGCTGGTGAGACACTGGCACACGTGCATCTTGTTCATTACTATAGACTGTCAGCAGTAAGTGAGCTGCAGTTTTAGCATGCTCAATTGTAGATCAAAACAGAGTATTTCAGAAAACACACCGTCTCTGAAAATAAGGAGCAAGGTAGTTGACTGAATAGCTGGATAAAACTATTTATCTCACATTTTACAATTATGGTAAGATCAAAAAAGAGCATCTTAAACAGCCAGGGTTTTATCTGACATAAGAAAGCTTAGACTGTCTTGGATGCTTCAAGACTACACTTGCTTGTGTTGTTCTCTGAGATGTAAGTCGCTCTGAATAAAAGCGCCTGCTAAATGATAGTAGTAGTAGTAGTAGCTACACATGATGAAATAAAAGTGCAAGACTGTAACTACCTACTTGCCTTAGGGTGCAGCAATGATATTGATAAGCCAATTTATTTATTATTCACATACTGTGATTGTTTTTGTAAGCCTTTGTCCCTACTGTGGCTGAAACAACAGTAACATTTTTAGGTATTTAAAAACCTAAATATTCTTCTCCGACGAAAAGAATCAGCAAGTTAAATAGTAACATTTTTAAACTGCATTTAATTGAATTACTAAAGATATTTAGGGTGTTCCCACACTTAGGTCCTTTTATCTGTCCTAACGAACTCTGAACCACCACAGTGTTTTTCATACACATAAAAATTAACTCAGATCCCTCTAGCAAAAACAATACTGAGGCCATTTCTGCAGATGATCTCAGTTCGGTCGACCGTAAGACCTAGGAGTGGTTTGTTAGCACTCTAGGATCATTTCTCTGTGAATTCTATCCAGATCTTAACGTTTGCACATCTTCTTGCTCGCCTATCTCCAAAACCTGAGCAAAATGATGGCTTCATCTACTTAGCCCATTCGTAGAAATGATAGAACACATAGACATGAAAAACTACACACTCCAGACAAAACAGCTACTGGCTTCTTCATGCCTATTCTCCACAAGACATCGGAAATTAACCTTCTTTTCTGAATTTAAAGGGGACCTATTATGAAAAACACGTTTTTTCTTGTTTTAGCATATATAAAGTGGTCTCCCCTCACCCTGCCAACACAGGAAAGATGAAATCCCATGAATTTCTGCAAGGTCTGTACCCCCCACCCTGCTGAATCTTCCAGTGTCATGTGACTTTCTACAAGCCGTTCAGAATCAGCGCCTATTGTTACGTAACGATAGGCGCTCATTTCCATAGGTCGGCCTCCACTGCTGAAACCACGCCCACAACCAGCTCTCTCTCTTATTTTTTTAACAATGAAGTTGCCATTTGTGAAAATTCAGTGTTGTGATTTCTTTACAGTTAACATGATTCATTTCTCTTGTAACATAAATGAAATGATGAGGAATTGGAGTAAAGAACTGTGGTGTAACTGTTTAGAATTAAATTAAATCTTCCTCTGTGAAGACGAGGTGACTAAAGGCTGATTTATGTTTCCGCGTTACACCAACGCAGAGCCTACGGCGTACGGTACGCGTCGATTTAACGCAGACCGTAAATCAGGCTTTAAGATCCGTTTAAACCGTGTAACTGAATGAGAGCCTCCGACTATCACGTCAAGCTGCGGGACATCGGACGCTCTCTGTCCACACTGAAACCGTTTAACTCGCGGCTAGTTAAGACAGTCCAATCCAAAAAAAATAAAGCAATGGAATTTATTTTGTCGCTGAAGCTCCCTCGCATGGGACACGCTTTGCTACGCAGCTGGCTCTTCTCCCCGGAGCGACGCTTTGTCCCCTCCCCTGCTACACGTCATTCAGACAGCCAATCAGTGCAGAGCCTCATTATCAAGCACAGGGATTAGAAGCGGTAAAACTAGAGACATGGCCCACGGGCTGAATTTCTGATTTATGTAGAAAAAACAAGCTTTAGATTGTTTTTAAGACATTCAAGGGCTTTTTAAAATATACATTAAATGCCATAATATGTCCCCTTTAAATGTTTTCTATTTAATAAAATGGAGTCCCAGTTGAAATTCAGAGCTTGGCCATGACCGAGTTCAGGTAGTTCAAGGAATGTCTAAATGGAGGACACTACTCTTTACTAACATGGATTCACCTGCAGGTTTTATTGGTGAAATATCGGATTCATCTTCGATGAAGAACGCTGGGTTTGAGAGACCGGAGAGACCGGACAGCTGGCGAGGCAGGGAGCTGAGCTGCTTTGATGGCGGGCTGACGATGGGTGGCAGGCGTGGATAGGTTGGCACGTTGGGCAACTCGAGGGTGCTACCACTGGGGGAGGAGGGAGATGGGGAGCGAGACCGCAGATGAGGATGATGAGGGGGAGGGAGAGATGAGGGTCGCACAAACTGGTTGAGTTCTACATCCTGCTGATTCTTGTCTTGTTTTTGCTGTTGTTGTTGTTTCTTAGGCATCTTGTGGCATAAGGCTGTTGAGGCGGTTCCGGATGTTCAAGAAATACTGTTGCGATTGGCTGGGTAGTCGAGACAGCTGTCCGGGGATATTTGAGAGGCTCTGAGAAATAGTGGACAGTCCCGGGCCCACTGCACCCTCTGAATCTTTGGGCAAAAGCTCCGTCAGAGTCTGGGCGATATTCCGAGGGACCTGAGTGAGTCTGATCTGGGAGAACTCTTGGCGCAATTCAGGGGGCAATGAGGGCATGTACTTGGTAACGTCAGAGAGCTGGGTGGGCAGGTTAGGCATGGGAGGTATTTTGGGAGGAGTGATGCCGTTCTCTTTGCAGAATGCGTTGATGTTGCCGAAGCACTCTGAGGTGGCAGGAAAGCGCATCAGGCAGCTCTTAAATGCATCACAGCTGGCTGGCGCTAGAGAGGAAAGAGGTGGATAAGCAGATAAAGTCAGGTAAGGAGGGAGATCATAGTCTACTGACAGTCAAACAGCAATGTCATTAGTCAGAATAACAGTATGTAGTCGGGTTAGACCAGGGGTCGGCAACCCAAAATGTTGAAAGAGCCATATTGGACCAAAAACACAAAAAACAAATATGTCTGGAGCCGCAAAAAATGAAAAGTCTTGTATAAGCCTTAGAATGAAGGCAACACATGCTGCATGTTTCTATATTAGTTGGAACTGGGGAAAGATTTTTTTTTTTCGTTATGCACTTCGAGAAAACATTCGAAATGTCCAGAAAAAAGTCGAAATGTCGAGATTAATGTTGAAGTACAATTTTGAGAAAAAAGTCGAAATGTCGAGAAAAAAGTCGAAATGTCGAGAAGAAAGTAAAAATTTAGAGAAAAAAGTCGAAATGTCAAGAAAAAAGTCGAAATGTCGAGATTAAAAAGGAAAGGAAAAAGGAAGAAAAAAAGAAGAAAAAAAGAAGAAAAAAGAAGGAAAAAAAGGAAAAAATAAGAAAAAAAGGTCAAACATTTTTGAAAAAGCTCCAGGAGCCACTAGGGCAGCGCTAAAGAGCCGCATGCGGCTCTGGAGGCGCGGGTTGCCGACCCCTGGGTTAGACAATGATCATCCCAGCAGTGAGCATGTAACATGAACAGTGATGCTGACATTGAAATTAAATACAATGATGTGTCTGTGGATGCTGACATGCATTTGAATAAAAGTAGGTTTATCAGCTGGTGAGTTCAACACAACCAGATACGAACAGAACATTATTTAAAACCACATACAGTGTACTGCACATGTAATGCAGTATACAGTATAGACTGCACAATTATATGGCATTTGGTACATACTAACCACTGTCAGCCAGCCATGTGACCGCTATTGACCAACTTTGTCTTTAGTAACCAATTGCTTTTTAGGATGCAATGTTCAAGATACCAGAGTGGCAGACCATCCAGATATTTTTTTTGCATACCCTAAATTGTGCAATTGCTCACATGCTGCATACTGTGAACTATATTTTGTCAAAACCAGGAAATACCCACAATGCTGTATGTGGTTTCAAAAACAGCAACAGTAATCAAACTGCTGTTCATAACTGTGAAATATGAGTCCTAGCCACAGTCACACTGCAGAACCCCCCCCAAAATAACAGGAAAAGATTTTACATACCACCGCAGCCTTCACCAGTAGCTTCCGCCTCCTTTAAAAACAAAAGCACATATGGTGATAAAAGTGTTGGCAACAATTAACATTCTTTTAAAAAGCATTTCAAATCAGTCTACACAACCTTCCACCATCGCCATCTTCATTGTTCTGCGACTAAAGTACTATATTTCAGTTGTTTCACTAAGAAGGGCAGAATGAGAATTCTGAGAATTTCTGCATCTTCTAACCGTTTTGATTAAAGCCTGTTACTGACATAAGATAACATGTGAGACCTGGAAAGCCTTCAAAAGTTTAAAACAATAAACTATTTTTTCACCAAAACAGGCAATAAAGTGTAGAATAAGTGAGTGATGATTATTTCTGTAATATATCATCACTTTTTCACTTGCCTTCTCAGTATGGGCAACTTGATTGTTTTCTGCTTTCTGGGGCTGCTGGGTTACAGGCTGAGGATCTGAACCATCTTCCTGGGTCTTGGTCTCTGGTTCTTCTTCTGATGCAGATTCTGGCTCAGAGGTCTTTTCTTGTTGAGAACTCGCAGCTGAAGACGATGTGATCTCCTTTGGCTCTGGTTCCTCTGCCGATTCTGCAGATGGAGACGGTGAGATCTCTTTTGGTGCTGGTTCCTCTGCTGGTTCTGTTGGTGGAGACGGTGAGATCTCTTTTGGTGCTGGTTCCTCTGCTGGTTCTGTTGGTGGAAAGGATGAGCTCTCCTTTGGTTCTGCGTCCTCCGTTGGCTCTGGATTTCATGAGATTTACAAAAAATGTTAAAATACTCAAGATCCAAAAATGTAAGGTATGTAAACTACAGAAGAGATTCAAGATGGAAACAGTTCAGAAGTCTGGATTGTGCTTCAAAAATTGCTTTCTACCTGGTTCCTTGTCGGTAGGTTCCTCAGTCTCCACTTTTTGCTCGTCCTGAGGAAGACTCTCTTCGTTTCTGCAGGACAGGACAGTACAAGCATTTGAAGGTGACACAATGCAAACAACCTGGCAGAAAAACAGCAGTTAAAAGATGACCATATGATTTATAAAAGGAAAATACAAACTTTTTTATTTTATAATCTCTTTTGAATTAGTTACTTATTCAATCATTATTAACCAGTGATCAAAAAAGATTACCACCATAATACAATATGAGATAAACCGGATTCGGTTGAAGTTGGGAAATTGTGTAAAATGTAAATAAAAATAAAATACAATGATTTGACAATCCTTTTCAACCCATATTCAATTGAATACACTACAAAGACAACATATTTAATGCTCAAACTCATAAACTTTATTTTATTTTTCAAATAATTAACTTAGAATTTCATGGCTGCAACACGTGCAGTAGAAGTTGGGAAAGGGCATGTTTACCACTTCGTTACATCACCTTTCCTTTTAATAACACTCAAACGTTTTGGAAGAGAGGAGACTAATTCTCTTAGCTTCTCATGTGGAAGCCGCTTCAGTTGTTCAACAGTCCGGGGTCTTCTCTGTCGTATTTTACGCTTCATAATGCGCCACACATTTTCAATGGGAGACAGGTCTGGACTGCAAGCGGGCCAGGGGAGAACCTGGACTCTTTTACTTCGAAGCCACACTGTTGTAACACGTGCAGAATGTGGCTTGGCATTGTCTTGCTGAAATAAGCAGTGGCGTCAGCTTTTATGTTGCCTTCACAGAAATGTAAGTCACCAATGCCATGGGAACTAATGCACCCCCAAACCATCACAGATGCTGCTTGTGAACTTTGCGTTGATAACAGTCCGGATGGTCCGCTTCCTCTTTGGTCCGGAGGACACGACGTCCAGTGTTTCCAAAAACAATTTGAAAAGTGGACTCATCAGGCCACAAAACACTTTTCCATTGTGCATCAGTCCATTTTACATGAGCTCGGGCCCAGATAACCCAGCTGCGTTTCTGGATGTTGTTCATAAACGGCTTTTGCTTTGCATGGTAGAGTTTTAACCCGCACTTACTGATGTAGTGACGAACTGTATTTACTGACAGTGGTTTTCTGAAGATTTCCTGAGCCCATTTGGTGATATCCTTTACACACTCATGGTTTTTAAGGCAGTGCCGTCTGAGGGATCGAAGGTCACGGTCATTCAGTCTTGGTTTCCGGCCGTGGCGCTTACGTGCAGTGATTTCACCAGATTCTCTGAACCTTTTGATGATATTATGGGCCGTAGATGTTGAAATCCCTAAATTCCTTACAATTTTGCTTTGAGAAATGTTGTTCTTAAACTGTTCAACTATTTTCTCACGCAGTTGTGGACTAAGTGGTGACCCTCGCCCCATCCTTGCTTGTGAATGACTGAGCATGTTTGGGGAGGCTCCTTTTATACCCAATCATGGTTCCCACCTGTTCCCAATTAGCCTGATCACATGTGGGATGTTCCAAATAGGTGTTTGATGAGCTTTTCTCAGCTTTCTCAGTATTCTTTGCCACCTTTTCCAACTTCTACTGGACATGTTGCAGCCATGAAATTCTAAGTTAATTATCATTTGGCAAAAAACAATTAAGTTTATCAGTTTGAACATTAAATATGTTGTCTTTGTAGTGTATTCAATTGAATATAGGTTGAGAAGGATTTTCAAATCGTTGTATTTTGTTTTTATTTACATTTTACGCAATTTCCCAACTTCAACCGAATCCGGTTTATCATATAGTAGGCTATTTATATAATTAAGAAATGTTTAATAAATTAAATAACTATTTTTTAAATAACCTGTGGCTGTATCTAAGCTACAGTAGTCATGTAAAGTAGACATGGTAGGCTAATGTATACAGTTTTTGTCAACACATTTACTGAACTGCAGGTTTTGTTACAAATTTTAAAAGAAAATGTTTTCTTTAAAATTTGATGGAAATGAACAAACATTTTGAGCAGTTTGGTGCTCTGTTGTGGCTGTTGGCCTTTAGGCTACAAAACGAAACACAAAAGGAAAGGTTGCGTCCATTTAAAACCCGTTTCACTTGATATTGTGGAGATATCTCTGCCGTCAGGATGCATTTACTACCATCTGTTAGCTACAGGAGATTTCAGCCTACATACACATAACTAGTTATCATTTCACACCTCAGTAGTTCAAGCTACTTAAAAGTGAAATTCGTTGTTTCATAATGTATACTCTGTAATACACGACTTTATCAGTCAATACTTACTTCGTCCGTCAATAACGGGGTTTATCTTTAATATTCCCGACAGAAAATATCCTCAAGCACTGACAAAAAAATAAATTAAAAAAGCAGGAGCGCATATTCCTTCGTGGGTCTCGTTCACCAGATTTTGTGGTTCAGAAATATGAGGAAATTATCCCCCTGAAAGTATATTTTATCACGCTCCAGTCCGGCATCTTCTTTGCTACGTGAGCAGCAACAACAGGTGCGCTCCGTTACCTTGGTAACCGCTGAGCGGAGGCGGGGGGAGGATGGTTGCCATGACGCCGTGTTATGATGCTGCTGAGGCAGCACGGGATTTAAAAGCCCCAGGGGGACAAATGAAGATCGCAAGCATGATTGGCACGATTCTGTGAACTTAAGTTTACATTCTTATTAGTTTCATTTCTGCCGTGAATGGTTACATTTCTTAACCATCTCCTCCTTCATAATATTGTATTCTATAATTAGGGTCTATTATACACTAACGCAATTCAAATAATTTGTACTTGATACAAAGAGTCATCTTAAAAGAGTTAAATCTTTGCATGGTTCTTATGGAGGTAACCAAATACTAATTTTTACATGTAGAATAACTTTGTTCTGAACATTGCACCATTCTGTTTTGTAGCAACAAACAAGTCACAAGTCAACAAGTCACTCACAAGTCAATCATACAGCTAATCCAGAACGCTGCTGCCTGGGTCCTCACCAGAACTAAGAAAGTGGACCACATCACTCCAGTTCTGAGATCTTAAAACCAGCTCCCTGTACCTCAGAGAATAGACTTTAAAATACTTCTGTTAGCTTATAAATCACTGAATAGTTTAGGACCAAAATACATCAGAGACGTTTTGGCATATCAACCATCCAGACCTCTCACGTGTTCTGGTTCAGGTATGCTCTGTTTCACCTGAATCAGAACCAGACACGGAGAAGCAACATTCATCTTTTATGCTCCACAGATCTGGAACAGACTTCCAGAAATCTGTAGGAAGCTGAAACCCTCAGTTCCTTTAAATCAAGATTAAAAACTAACTTGTTTACAGCTGCCTTTCACGGAATTAATTAATTAACTATTCTGAATTTAACTCTAAACAATGTTAATTTTAGTACTCAGTTGTAACTCTAGTTAAACTCTAAATGTTCTTTATTCTGCCACTGCACTGTAACCTTTTTTTTCTACTATTCATTTTTCATGAACTCCACACAGAAAGAGCCCTACTGGGATTCAAGCCAGGACCCTTCTAACTACGAGACAACAGCGTCAAGTGACCATCTTTCCCATAATTACTATTTTAAAATATTGGGGTAGTTTTTAAATTCCAATTTAAAATGATTGCAAAAATGCAACATAAGCTCTAATGAATATTTTCAGGCACAGCACAAAGGGACAATGAGAAAATTGTTTGAGAACTTAAATGCTCCCATTTAGATTCTTACTCTGTGTCATCGTTTGGCTCCACATTGCAGTTTTCCTCTTCTTCATCTTCTTCTGGCACTGGCAATCTAAGCACAGGGAACAATCAGCGTTAATATATCTTCACTGCCAAATCCTATAAATGCCCAAACACAGAAACGTTGTGGTCTTACTCTCCCTCGGGTTCGTCCAGCAGCTCCTGACTTCCCAGTGAAAGCTTGATGGATGTTCCCTCACTGGCCATCTGCCTCACAGCCATCTCAGCTGTCTGTCTGGCCACCTCTTCTGCCAGGCGGGTCATCTCTATACGCTCCTGAATCAGACTGAAGAGGGACGGGACCCGCTGATATGACTGTACGGTACATGTCCTTCAATGTAACTGTCTTCTTTAACGCTGGATGGAAATGCTACAGCCAGGATTAGTTCTCCTTGGTAGATTTTAATCTATGTGTGACTGTATTTGTTAAAGGAAACTTTTATTTTGAATCATTTATTATTACTTTATTGCTGTACTGTTTACCAGTATTTATGTAATATATGTTGAGGGTTCCTGCATTTGTCACTAGAAATCATCTAGTTTCAAATTGAATAAGTGTTCCTAAACAATGTCCATTCAGAGATGAATATTCGATGCAGTCACATCTACAAGTCTGCACTCAAGTGTTCTCCATCTTCCTTACCGCTCCTCCATGGTAGCCAAGGCCACATCCTCAGCCTCCCTCTTGATGCTTTCAATAAACGGTGTCCAGCGGCCCGTCTGCGTCTCAGCATCTTCCTGAGGTAGTTTCATTTCACTCTCGGGTGGTACTTCGAGGGTGGCCTCATTACACTTCTGAGGCTGCGGTGGACTGGGCTGTGCCGGCTGTTTTTCTTGCTGCTGCTGCTGCTGCTGCTGCTTTGCTGTGACTTTCGAAGGACTTTTGGATTTGGTCAGCGCTGCAGTTTTGGTGCGAGCTTCACATTTCTGTTGGACCTCGTTGTCTGACTCCACATCCTCCAGCACCATGTCCAGTTGCAGTTTGGATGAAGCTATGAGAGGGCAGCAAGGATCGGTATGTGTGAAAGAAGTAAGTTAAATATGAAAGATGTGCATAAACTAGGGGGTTTTACAATGACTGTGTAACTGATGTGAGCAATGTTTCATCTTCATCACTGGAGAAACATTGTTAAACATGGAATTTTAAGAGCTGAAAATAAATAATTGTCCTGGCTGGCAGTATTAACTGTATTTATTAGCAATTTTATTTATAACGGCGTTGATATCCTTTCAGTTAAAAAAAAAGCTTCTCAACCTCAAATCTGTGTGTTAACAAGAACAAAACAAAAGTAAGTTTTGTCTCTCATCAGAAGACATGCAGTAAGTGTGCAGTTATTCATCTTTCTATCCATCCATCCATCCATTTTCTATTCTTTATTCCTGCTGGAGCCTGTTCCAGCTCTCTTTGGGAAAGGCAGAGGTCGACCCTGGACAGGTCTCGGGTACACTACATGTAGACTAATAACTACACATACTCATAGTTCATAATTATTAGCCAAGTATATTAAATGTATTGTATGCAAAAAATAGTTATCTATTTTTATAGTAAGTGTAACAAATAAATTATTTAAAAAAATGATCTTATACACACATAATAGAGTAACAAGACTTTCATAAGTCTGCACAGCTACAACAAATATCTGTGTACACTATTTACAACTACTTTTTACACCTTCTGATCGTTTATTTCATACAGATAAGAGCATCATGGGATAAGAGCGCTGTACTTGCATCAGGAGGGTGTGGATCACCCGTATTCACATCCTCCATTGTTGCGCAAATATTAATCAGCTGAATGTTTTTAAATTCAGCTGAGATTATAAAATTAAAAATGTTTATAGAGCAAATGCCTTACAACTGCATGTTTCATGTATAGGCCACAACAGAACACAACAGGAATCCCTTTACACATAGTACTTTTATTTTGGCAGGATACTTTACAGTGTGTTTACTAGATTCTCTGCATGACAAAAGCTTCTTTTTTTTCTCTGCAAGCAAGTAGGGTTTTCTCAAAGCTAGTCAACCCCTCTGGAACAAAAGTACAGAAGCATACAAAAGCACAGCACACCTGCAGGCCACAGTTCACAGTTCAAATGGATCAAAATCGGCCTTTCATTGCATCTACTGTTCTTACATTTATGCATTTTTGGACTGCAGCGTAATACTCAAAAAAAAAGTTTGAACTAAGGTACGATGAAATAGATAAGCTGTTATGTTGCGTTCCACGTGGGACCTTGTGATAATTGTCACTCCCTTGACCTTTCCGGCTATTTCCTGCCTGTCTTCACATTATCTGACCGTCAAATAAAGGCTTGTAGTAGTAGTAAATAACCAATGAAAAAAGCAATGTCAGAATCTGGACCCAGGCTGCACTAGACTGTCTCACAGTCACACCACATAGCAATACCACTGCTGACCACATGGAGGCATGCGCATATGCCTCAGACAATAAATACTGTGCGAGTGAGTGGGGATGGGCCGGTACATCATCGAGTACATCGGGTAATAGCACTTTGCCCCACTGTAGGCACACTTCATGTCATTTACGCTGGATTCACCTGGCGTATGTTGTCTGCGTCCGTCTCCATACACTTTGAATGGGGTCCATTGTGCGAAAATGAATTATGGGTGACTTGACTTAGCTGTGTTGCTTCCATCAAAAAATTGGGGATTTTCAATTTTTCACGCTTCAAAAATTGTTCAGCCAGTCAAGTGGCATCAACACAGCAAGACCTTTAACAATGATCTCGTACACAGAGCCAGATCAAAAGTGAAAGCGGATCATTTAGATTATATTGGAGGACAAAGGAGGAGAAAACTCAACAAAGCTGAGTTCAACCGTTATATTTATTGCTCTGCCGGGATGTTTGGCGAGGAGAATGCATCCAAAGCAAGGCCAGGGCCGGAACATGACCTTTCATTAGATATACTGCCCCCATGTGGTCAGAAGTGGCATTGATACATAGAGTGGTTTTAAGGAGCAGAACTTACAGATCAAGCTTTAATAACTCTTTTATCTACAGAAAATCAATTATAAACACAGATACAACAGTAGCTTATATTTTGATCACTTGTAAATCAATAGTGAAGGGACATAGCTGCCATTTAATTAGTATTTCAGCATTTATGCTGAAACAGACCAATTTATTATGTACTTTTAATTGTTTATGTTTGAACTTGTAAGCAGTGCATCTTTTTTTATTAACTCCCTGCTCTTCTTTTTCTGGCAACATGGAAATCGAGTGTATCTCAGCATAGCTTAAAGCACAATAAAGTATCAGAAATTATCATATATCCAATCTTTTGTGCATAAAATCTACAGCAATGCGAAATAAATGGCAATGAACTAAACATTTCTGTCAAACAGAAAATGAGACTGCAAGCAAAAACACAGCTAATCGTGCTAGAAAGAATATTTGCATTGTAGTAGCGTTATTATTAAGTTATAATACATTCATAAGAGACTGCACTTAGTACAGTAAGGTGAGCTTAAAAAAGTATTTACAGCTGCCTATAATGTCTGCCCTGAACTGCACGGTGTAAAGCATTATTATCCCAGCCAAAGGTCTAACTGTATCTAGCTGTGTATCTGTGGCAATCAGAGCGCGCCCAGTCGTCTCCTCCTGCTGTTTAAGGGGCTCGCAGCGCCTTCCCCCCTGAAACAGAAGGAGAAGAGGGACTGAGTTAGGCTCCGACCGTCCGACCAAAACACCTCTTCAAAGACTATGGGGGGAAAAAACAAGATGGTACTTCAATAGAAAGCATTTACAGAATATTTTACATATTTAACACGACTCCACAGCAGCTGCTTTAATTAAAATGTATGTGGGCAAATTTCCCCTGTTACTTTATTTTTAAGAAAATATTATTCAGTACTGATCCATTCATGTGAACTGTGAAGTGTGGCAATATAAAGGTATTTTACATCTATAGAAGAGTACGACAATAATAATAATACATGAAAAATAAACCAAATCATACAACTCACCTTTTTGTAGGACTTCAGTTGGACCCTAAAGCAAAAAAAAAACAACAACAACAAAAACAAAGACAAATGTGTAAGCTACCATGTGTAGAAAAATGATAAACAAAGCAACATTAAAAAGATGGTAAAAGACAGTTTTCACCTCCACTTCATCCTTCGGTGCAATAACAAGCTGTGGCATCTTCAAACCCAGTCCCGACACAAACCAGTCAACCACACTGTGGGGAAGCAAAACAATGATCTGAACACACCTCAGTGAAAAAGTACTTCACTTGTTTCACTCAACGTTTTCGTTTGAAGTAAACAGACATTTTTAGTGTGCTTAAACAGATTGATGACGAAAAAGGTTTTCTGACTTTCCTGGCCAGAAACCACTTCTGTCCTGATATCACTGCCAACCTCAGGGGTTAACTGAAATTAATTTTCCTTAAGTAATCAAGGTCATTGTGTGCTAAAATGTGATATTGGACAGAAGTGGGGATACGTGACTGGGATGGAGGAGATTTTTTCAGAGATGTAAATAAATAAAATAATTTTTTTGGCTCCATTTTAAAGACACTGTACATGCTTGCCCGCCGTCTGCAGCGTCATCCCACATGCATACTAAAATATATTTTAAATATGTGAATTTAACATACTATAATAGAATAACCTCAATAAATGTTGAAATAAAATTGCAATTGCTTTGGGAAACACAGAGAAACAGATTCCACTCATCATAATTCTGTGTGTGAGAGTGACTTTAGGAAGCAAATCTAGGAGGTATGGAAAATGTACTCCATGCCTATGTTTAATACCTAGCTGTGGATAATCTATGGCACTAAAGTGATGAAGGAGAAGAGTAAATCAATAAAGAGCTGAAGATCTTTGTTTTTCCTTATAATTCTTGTGTCATCAAGTTTTGTTCAAAGAGTGAGCCCCCCTCCATCCAGACCTACCCAGAACTCTTGCTGTCAGTGTCCAGTGAGATTCCACTGAGAGATTCGGGTGGAGGAGACAGAACTGCAGAGGAGAGAAATGCATTCAGACTACACAAAACATGCAGGTTTTTTCTGGTGCAACTGTGATGTAAAGACGTGGCATACTTTTGTCGAGAGAGCGGGAAGTTTTGGGTGGGTGCTCGGTGGATCCACCGGGGGGCACAGGTTGAGGGATCATATGCTTTATCCAGTCGACCACACTGCAGTGGAGAGAGAAATAGATCTGAGCTGGCTTGCTTTTCGAAAGTTTACTTCCATGAAACAATCTCTGTGTGCTGTGAACGCAGCTCAAACTCACTTGGGAGGAAACTGAGAGTTCAAGCTCTCTACTTCCGATGCTTCGACCTCTGACACCATCTCCACCACCGGGATGTGTGGGAGAGGATCGAAATCTGAATGAATAGACCGACAAGCTAGGTATGAGAGTCGAGAAACCAGTGGCGTCCATTCAGTGGAAGCTAAGGTATGGCAAGGTTACGAGTCACAGAACTTAACTAGAGTATCAATCAACACGTCCAGCAAATACTCATCACAGAAGTCTGCTATGTAGCTTATCTGTGTGGTCAAGAAAATTGGAACTTTTTCAAATGCAATCTCACTCACTGCAAAAACTCAAAATCTTACCAGGAATATTTGTCTTATTTCTAGTTAAAATGTCTCATTTTTAGTCAAAAAATCTCATTACACTTAAAACAAGAGTCATTACCAGAAAAATAACTTGTTATTTGACCATTTTCACCTGTTTCAAGTAAATTTTCACTTGAAATAAGTAGAAAAATCTGCCAGTGGAACAAGATTTATCTTCTTATTACAAGAAAAACAATCTTGTTCCATTGGCAGATTGTTCTACTTATTTTAAGTGAAAATCTACTTGAAACAGGTGAAAATTGTTGTTTTTGAGTCTTGTCTTAAATGTTATGAGATTTTTTTAAAAAGAGACTAAAAATTAGACATTTTAACTAGAAATAAGACAAATATTCTTGTTAAGATTTTGAATTTTTGCAGTGTATAATAACTAGTGAAATCGATCATGTTGTTCTTATTTGCATTTGTAGTTATTCCATAAATGTATTTAAAAAAACAAACATTTACATTTAACCCTTGAAGCAAAGGTGTGGCGGCTGCCATACCTTGCCATACCCAATTGACGCCCCTGCGAGAAACCATCCAGTCATTTCTACAATTATTAACAATCACTCTTCTCAGGCCAGATAATGACAGAAGGTAATAGATGAAAACCATACCTGGCATTGTTGCCACTTCATACACCTGTAAGGGCGGGAAAAGAAAGATTTTGATCACATGATCTGAAACTGGAAGGCCTGAGTGTTTGTGCTGCAGGATCAAAGCCTCCAGGTGAGGTGGTTTCCTCAGGTGGAGCCTGGCTTGTGATGTACTGAAGGTAACGGAGGCCTTTAACTAAGATAAGCCCCCCGGTAAATTCCTTTACAAGCTTAATCCTTACACATGATTAGTCTTACAGTCTTAAATTGCCTCAGTCAAGTGTCACACATGTCAAACACATATTCTCATGTGGTCATTGTGGAGGAGAAGAAAAACAAAACATGAGGTTATAGACTGCTATAAGAGTCTTTTACTTGATTTATCTCTTTCCTGAAAAACAATCTCACCTCTGTATGTTCCTCTTTGGGGGCGGCGGCGGCATTGGCGGCGTTTTGGATCTCGATAACCTCTTTGTATTTGCCTTCAGGCTGAGGCAGCACTTTGGTCAGACCCTGAGCGACCCAACCGATCACGCCAGACCTGGCAGAGCGACAGCTGCATTTACTTTCCACAGAGCAAAAAAAACAACCTTTAGTTAGACAGTCACCGGTTTTAATGATACCTTTCTCCATCCTCTTCTGGCGGCTGCATAGAAGAAAGAGAGAAGAATGGACAGAATGAACTGTAAATCTCTTTGTTTCTGTCACAGTTTTCCACAAACATTAATAACTGAACTTGGCATTACTCTAGATCAAAACAAATGCTCATGTGGGCTCCCTTTACAGACAAATAACACACCACAACCCAGTAATAATACTGTCTTGATGCAACTTCACTCACATAACTTGTAAGTGCAAAAAACATTTCTAATGTGTCATCAGTGCTTTCACTCATTTTTACCAGACGACTGACGTGTGGAGACGGTATTATAAGGAACTTTCTCTTAAAAGTGTTACTGAACTGTGCTCAGGATACTGGCAGAGATCCGACACTTAAAGAAATCCTGATGGGTTTGGGAAGGAAAAAAAAAAAAAAAGCCCCTAAAACTCTAATTTGAAACACACTTTGAATCCACGTGGTCATCTGCAGACTCACCCTGGCGTCAGAGTTGGCCCTGCTGAGTCGAGGGGAGCCAGGAGGCTGCGGCAGCGCGCTGACAAACCCGTTGGACAGCCAGCCTATCACTCCAGGCTGGGCCTGGCTGTAAGGGGAGGCGGATGTTGGTATACAGATCTCAGCATCGATGCAAACACACATTCACTGATGCATACTGTATGTGGAGACTGAGGAGGGAGCCTTACCCGTCCTCTGAAGACTCTTCTGGATTTTTATGAGAACCATTCTTCACTGTAAGACATCAAAATAAACACAACTCATCCACACGGAGAACACACCAAAACATTGGAAAATGACAAATAAATCACAAATAATCCTCACCCTCTTTATTCTTTGGTGGATCGTGTAAGATTGAAGACAAAAAAGTAAAAAGAAATACATGTAAACACATTTGCGTGCAAAGTGAGAGCAAATGCGTGCGTGTGTATTTGTGTGTTATCGTACTGCAGTAATGGCTTGTTCATCAGTCCCAGCGTCAGTGGGTTGAGGAACCACTTTTACCACCCAGTTAAACATCCTGTTAAACACACATACGTACACCCACACACATAAACACACAGTCAGCCTCAGAAAGGCCTCCATTGAACATTGTTGACAATGCTGATGATACTGTAATGATGACGAATCCTACTAACTTATCAAAGCAGACGCTTCATGTGCCCAGAGAGCCCTCAGCTGAAGCTAATGTAGTCCGATGAAGGACTTTCACCTGCTGAATTTATGCTTTTATCTCTGATGAGGAGGTTTCTGGATCAGCCTGAATCTTCACCTTCAATCATTTTTCCGTGGTGATTCTTTTAAATATATCTTAATATTCTCTTGCATGTTTACCAGCTTCCAACATATATTATAGAACTAATTTGTCACTCAATCAGTTAACTCATAGCAGAAAAGGAAACCATAATAATGACAGTGATACAAAGCAGGCGGCAAACGTTACAGGCCATCAGAATGAGATTTAGCCTCGCACAGGTTTCACTGCATCACAAGCTGCTTTAGCGAGACACTCTGCAGGGGGTCGAGGCTTCAGTACGTTTGGGAGAAATCGGTCACAAAATGTAACAGAATAAGTTTTAATCAGGCGAGAGAGGGCTACAAAGACACTTGTCTGAATTAATCTCAGATCTGTGTATTATCCTTTCTGACAGTTCATCATCCCTTCGAGATAATCCACTTCAGCAAAAGGGCAAAGAGCCGCTGAACCTGCGAGACATCCTGCAGGTTCACCTGACCGCGGCTGACAGGTCTGAGGCCACCAGGGCGGCTGACCAACGCACTGATTAGATCTCCGGATGCACAATCTCCGGGTATCAATTAGTTTCCACGAATATTTAGTTGCTTCTCGTGTTGTTGTGACTGAAAACCCATACAGTATCTGATGCTGTGTTTTGATTAACTCGCCATCAGAATGCCACAAAGGATGGAGATAGTATCCTGAGCTGGCTGCTGCGTTAGTTATTGAAGACAAACAACTGAAACAAACCCAAAGTTGAATTAGAAAACCGATACAGAGTTACAGTTTCACATATAACGTCTGTCTAGATCATTGGATGTCCATGGAGAAATGATATTCTTTTTAATGACAGTGTACTGTAGACGATGAAAAAAAGAAAAGATCTGGCAGGACTTTTATTATATTGAGCAATGCCATCCCTTTTCTCTGTGGGAGTCTTTCTCTTTGAAGACTCCTCTCTGATTCTTGATACCCTGTCTCAACCAGCAAAGATCAGAGGGGCCTCCTTCTTGTCTAAGCTTAAATTCGTTGTATTGGATTAAATGCTGCTTTGCCCCTCAACTAATCTACATCCCATTCTCACTGCTTAACTCCTGGATCAACCTTTGATGTCTCCTCTGATCATACAGAATCAGTTTCAGTCAGCAAATGCAAAACTGGCTCCAGGCTTCCAGAAACATCCCCGAACACCCTCTCTGGAGGAAACCACACACTACTACAACATAATGCCATCATTTCTGCATTTCCTTTCCAGGAAATCTAGTCGTGTTGCAACTGTCTCTGCATCAATCAAAACATTGACCTCTTATCGGGGGCTCATTTTACCTCTGAAACGCATCATTTATCCGCGCGCAAACGCGTTTTCCTTACCTGGTTGTCTACAGGTGGTGCTGCATGCCGCTCGTGTGGAGGTCCAGAGTGTGGCACGGCCAGCACAGATCTGCTGAGATTTCCACACTGGCTCCCTGGAGCTAACGGGATTATCCTGCACCACTTGAAGGTCATGGCACAGTACTTTGTTGTGAGCAACTGCAGATTAACAGCAAAGAAGCATGTTGTGAAAAGCAAAATTGCACGTTTTCTGACGTACAATTTGTTGTGTCCACTTAAAAGGAAAGAGTTTAACATTTCCTTCCAAGGGTGGATGGAAACATCAAGTATCTCCTGGTAGATGTTTCTTTAGTCGACTTCTTCTTCCAAAACTGCTTCCTCAGCATGCAGGCCTTTCTACACACACTTTTTCTTTCTTCTGACGAAAGGAGGGTCTTTTTGCCCCCCTAAACGTGCCCAAAAAGTCACCAAATTTTGCATGCAAGTCAGGCCTGGCAAAAAATTTGATATTTAATGGTTTGCATTAATGGGCGTGGCAAAATGGCTCAACAGCGCCCCCCGGAAAACTTTGTGCCTCAAGCCCCACAATACGGTTTGACGTACATGCACGAAAATCGGTACACACCTGTATCATGTCGCAACTTAAAGAAAAGTCTCTTGGCGCCATGGCCGAAACCGAACAGGAAGTCGGCTATTTTGAATTAGTTGTGTAATTTTGGCGCAATTTATGCCATTCCTTCGGCGATTAATACGGCCCGAACCGTAACGCGCACCCAGGTGTTTTATACATCAAAATGTGCGTCTCCATCCTGCAACAACACGCATTACTTTTCTCTTTCAAAAGCGTTACCGTGGCGACGCTAGACGCCAAAAAGCGCGCCCACCCTTCATCTGATTGGTTCAGACAGAAAAAACTTTGCGCCTCAAGCCCCACAATACGGTTTGACGTACATGAACGAAAATTGGTACACACCTTTATCATGTCGCAACTTAAAGAAAAGTCTCTTGGCGCCATGGCCGAAACCCAACAGGAAGTCGGCCATTTTGAACATTCTGAATTAATCGCGTAATTTTGGAGCAATTTATGCCATTCCTTCGACAGTTAATAATACGGCCCGAACTGTAACGTGCACCCAGGTGTGTTATACATCAAAATGTGCGTCTCCATCCTGCGACTACGCGCCTTACTTTTCTCTTTCAAAAGTGTTACCGTGGCAACGCTAGACACCAAAAAGCGCGCCCCCGCTTCATCTGATTGGTCCATATTTGATAGTTCCCCAAAGTCACCAAATTTTGCATGCAAGCCAGGCCTGGCGATAAATTTGATATTTCATGGTTTGCATTAATGGGCGTGGCCTAACGGCTCAACAGCGCCCCCTAGAATACTTTTATCTGCCATAACTTTTGAATGGTTTGACATAAAGAGTCGTGGGTGGTGTCATCAGACTCGGTATTGAGTTCTTGACCATAATTGGTGAAAATTAGCCACGCCCCTTCTTCTGATTGGTTGTCCCTATTTTCTGTAATAACTTTTGAATCGTTTGACATAGAGAGTCGTAGGTGGTGTCATGTCTGATATGCTTATGGGGGACGGTAGCCATGAGTGCGAGGGCCCGTTCATCGCTGCTTGCAGCTTTAATTATTATTATTTCTGTAGAGGATGGTCAGACAAGACGAATGGGAAGAAAAAGTCTGTGCACGGCTTTGACAATCGTCTCAACAGTACATGTAAATAGTAAATCAGTAAATACAGCCTGCCATACTTTTTGTACTCAACTTGTGTGACAACGCTGTGATTTGTTTCTTTTTTGATCCCCTTCACCGCACTAACAATCACTTAGATGCAGCTGAAAAGAAAACAACTGAGACGTTGCACAGCGTTGCACCTGATGAGAACGTCGGTCTCAATCTGGCCTGTTCATCAGATGCTGCAGCAACGATGCCGCTTGAAAATAATCTTAATTAGAGGTGACATATTTAAAAATGATGCTATTTTATAGAGTAATAAAAAATATCTGGGACCTGAGATCTAAGACTCCCAAGAATCTGGAAGTGTTCACTCATTAATTCATCATATTTCATTACTTTATTTCTCTCTGCTCATAATTGAGCACAACCTGCCATTTGATTGAAAACAGTACATTAAGACATCATTAAAAAGTAGATCAATAAATTACATTTTCATTACTGTGGGCTCTTTTGTTACTTTCTATTTTAAGTCTGCTGCCATTTAAAGTTTATTGAAGGTCCAGAGATGGTCATGTGGAGGCCTGCATGATTTGTAGGAAGAAATCATGGCATTCACAACGAGTCTTTGAACCACTTCTATTGTTCTTTTTTCTGGATTTGTGTAATTATTTATCTCCCTATAAAGCCTCAAACATATATTTCTAATTACCGTATTTATTTATTGTTATTATTGTTTAAACAGCCATTGAGTAAAGCGACTTAACGCGTCATCCATTGTTTTTACAGTTTATGGTCTTAATTGTTGTCATCTGTGTCTTGTCAGCTCCTCTGTGTGTGTGTGTGTGTGTGTGTGTGTGTGTGTGTGTGTGTGTGTGTGTGTGTGTGTGTGTGTGTGTGTGTGTGTGTGTGTGTGTGTGTGTGTGTGTGTGTGTGTGTGTGTGTGTGTGTGTGTGTGTGTGTGTGTGTGTACTCAGTCTTGCGTTTTCTTTCGTCCCTCTGCAGTTCGTTCATCATTCTTCCCAGTTGTGCTTTTGTCATGTTTCTTATGTTGCTTTGAGAACTAATATTCTCCTGTTTGTTCTCTGTCCGTCATCCTTCATTTTTAGTTAAACTGTTTATTTTGTGGAGATCCTGCAAGTGTGCTGCGCTTCATCTAGTTGTATCACTGATTTAAAAAGGTTTGATTATTATAAAATACCAAAGTTATCAGCTTCACACTGTCAAATTCAATAGAATTCACAAAATCAATAAAGACTTTTGCACTAACTGCACTAACTGTAACTATATATATATATATATATATATATATATATATATATATATATATATATAAAACAGGTTATGTTAACATAACCTGTTGTTACATTTAATAAAAAACAATTGAAGTACCCGAAAGTGTCAAATAAATTTGGTTGAAACTACCAAATGAAGTTGTGTAAAAGTGAGTTATTGAGTATAAATGTGTAAAAAAAATGTTGTGTTTAAGCACCAAACTTGAGTAAATCCATCTCACTTTCTACTCCTTATGTGAGTTGAGGAATGATGGATGAAGGGGAAAGAGAGCATGGAGCCAGAGACTGTTCAGCTCAGACTCAGGACAAATAAACATGACGTTGTTGTTGTCACCGAGTAAACTTCCCGGTGAAGCCGAGAAACGACACCTGCTCTGGTGTAAAATCCATCTAATTCCTAAACAAACATGAACACTTGATCATGAGCTGGATGTTGGTGGACATAGGCAGAAAGTGAGAGGGTCGGGGGCATGTGGAGAAACAGCGACCAGCCGGGAGTGGTGCGGGCAGATCACGCCGCACTCACATGAGGCCTGGCTTTGTTTTTGTCAAATGACAAGCGTTTACGGCGCTGAGGAGGCAGGAGACAGCCGGCAGATCCCATTATCAGCTCAGGCCAGGATAAGCTGGGACGACAGGTCGTTGACACAGACCCTTGGTCATTGGCTGCACTGGCCTCAATCCTAACTGAACATCTGGACAAGATCTGGCAACGGGCCCTGCCAGACAGAAAAAACTAAAACTGTGGAAGAAATGCAAACAAGTGCCTTTAAATCTAGCTGCCAACACCTGATTGTTCATTTTTGTTCAATTTTCTATTTAATTTAACACACATTAAAGGGAAGAAAGAGGAGAAGATGAAAGAGAAAGCGAGCATGGACGTAAAGCTGCAGTGGATGATCTGTGATGGAGGCTAATCCTGATTACCTGCGACATAAAGACAAGAAGAAATGTGCTCTCTCTCTCTCTCTCTCTCTCTCTCTCTCTCTCTCTCTCTCTCTCTCTCTCTCTCTCTCTCTCTCACACACACACACTCACACACACACACACTCACTAACTCACATCATACAATCCCAGAAAAGTTGGGAGGATACAAGAAGTTGGGACAGAAACATTTCTAACTTTCTGTTGTTTCATCCTTCCCTTCATTTACAATTTGAGTTCACTTGTAGCTCTAGCGTTGCCTCAGGGATAGATGAACATGAGATCTGAGCTGCTCTACAGTCATTATTGTCTAATTATCCTCTTCATGATTCTCCAGACATTTTCAATAGGAGCTGGACTGAAGGCAGACAGTCCTCCCTCATAACAGATACAAATTCTAAATGAACAATAACAATAATACTACTTATTATATTAATACAATAATTATTGCGTATTATAATGGTATAGTGTATATCATAGTATTTTATAGTATATAATAATAATACTAATAATAATAATGTCAATACTATAGGATCATTTCTGCAGTGTTGATAGAGCGTGGGTTTTTCTTGCACTCATGGATACAGGAGCATCACTTTGATGAGTAATAGTGAACGCACGAGTTTGTCTTGAGACATAAACCAGCAGTAAGAATAAATAAGATAATGGCAAGATTAGACCTCCCATTTCTGATTAATCAAAGCTAAAACGTTTGCAAAGAATAGATAAGAGAAGGAAAAGATGGACTCGCAACACATAATTTGTCAAATATTGTTACGACTGCGAGGGCAAGGTCAAGTGGGGCTACAAGGGGAACTGACTGGGTCAGTGGTTTTTATTGATGACGTGACTAAATGTACAAGAACCACCAATAATTCTAATGAGTACAAAGTTCAGTTTTCTGCAGAGCCTCAGTTGAACACTGAAATTTAAAAAATAAAGGTTATTTATGGTCAAGATTGCAGAGAGAGAGAAAACAGAGCTTTTCAGGGTAAAGAAATATAATAATCTTCTATGCCAGAATTTTGTTTGTTTGTTTGATTTACAGGTGCAGCAAACAAACCCCCACCCCAGAAGCAACACTGTGTGGTTTCCATTGAGTTATATATTACCAAGCACTTTAGTTTGTCCAATTACCTGTAAAGGGATGATAATGAAAGAACCAAACGTCTACACTTTCATTACACCCTGACTGCTTCATTTCAAATTCACTGTGGGGGTGTAGAAAGGCAAATTATGACAATTGTTTCTGTCCACATGCCAGTGAATCTCACAGCAGTGTGTGATACCAAAACAGATGTTTCTGCCTTTTGCAGAACTCACTCATTCTGCTTTAAATAATTATCTTTCATTCTGTGTCGTGTTTGAATCAACAATGCCCTCCTGTGGTCACATAAAAGGAACTCATTGAACTTGGCGCTGTCATGTGGAAGAGGGCTCATTAGATACTGCTGCAAAGAAGACACGGGTCTCAGTTTCAGCTGTGAGTTTTATTGTGAAATCTTTCATGTACTCTATGCTAGAGTGCACAGGCTTCACAGAACATGCCCTGCATGCATCAACACTGTTATAATCATCTACTGCTGCTCTTTAAGAAAAACCTGAACAGAAACAAGACGTACAAAACTACAAATGATAAGTAGACTAGAAAAAAAGAAGTAGACATAAAAAAGTTTCCCTAATGCTATTTATAGTTTTTTTTTTTTAATGGCAAAAAAAACAAACCCAACCATGAAACAAAGGTTAAAAAAATAGTACCATGTTAATGAAGGTTTTACAGGAAGACAAATACAGACAAGACACTGGAATGCCCAGAGAAACACAAAATATAACCAGACTGAATCACATCCTGCTGATGTTTCTGTGCATTCAACACATTTCAAAATGCTTGCGCAGACTTTGCACAAGAGTGGCGGGGAACGTTAATACATTTGGGAACAGTTAAGTACACTAGGGAAGAGCAATGAAATAAAAATACAAAAAGATGGAGAGTGGGAGCAAAAGGGGGGTGTGGAAAAGCAGAGAAGGGAGCAGCAGAGGAGGTCGTTTCCAGCTCGGGACAAGGGGCACAGAAACTGAGAGAAACTCAAAAAGAAGTGGAGCTGAAAAACTCAGTGAACCAATCTAGGTCAGGAGGCACAACGCCAGCATTGCCCTTCCTCTCAAAATCCTTCCATCCTCCCTTTCCTTTCCCCTTCCGTCCTTCCTTCCCTTGCTCCTCCTTTCCCAGAGAAGACTGGAAAATGAAGACAATATCTCCCCCCCTGCTGCACCTCCGTCTCATCTAAATCTCTCTTATTTCCCCTTTTCCTTCTTACTCACAACCATTCCTATAATTGTGCTTGTGGTCTATTTTTTTTTGTTGTTTTTTTTTTTTTACCCCAAACCCCCTCCCCTCTCCTCCTCCGCTCATGCCTGACACTATTAAATCAGCAACATGTGGATTTAATGGAAACCAGACCATGACCCATTCCTCTGCAGCCTACTGGCTTCTCCCCTGTACTTACAATTAGCTTCAACTCTATTTACTTTAGCATCAAAAAGAGAGGAGGAGCGGAAAGAAGAGTAGTGTTTGCTACATTTTTACTTTTCACCTTCAAGGAAAACCTTGTAGACATTTACGGAGCACAATGCTACACTTTCTTTTTTGGTTCCTTTCATTAAAAAAGTGAATCAATCCCAACACTGGCACTAGTATTATATCAATATGTCCCCACTGGGATTGTGTTTTTAGTGCTGCAGTCTGAGGAGTTAGCATGACTGCGGTGGGAGGAGGGGAGGCTGGAGCCTGCATGTCTGTGCACAAAAAGTCCATGTGCCTTTGTAAGTGGTCTGCATCTGCATGTGTGCACATGCATGCACGATGGAGTAGTGATTAAGCTTTTTGTTGTTGTTTTTTTTTAGACCATGTGACACTGGTGCATGTGTGTGAGAGGGAAAGGGGGAGCGCGGAGGACTCAGTGGGCCGTCACGGACATGCAGCTGTCCAACATTCCTGTGTGAGTTGGAGCGTCAGTGAAAGAGCTCTGCTTTGCACAAACACGCTCATCGCTATAGGGAACAACGATTAAAAAATATAGATTTCAAAGTGCAAATTAACTGCTCTGCACAGAAACAGGTTGAAGCGTTTTAGTCAAACATATGGAAGACATTTTACTGCATGGCTTTGTTTCAATAGCGGAAACACTACTGTACGTACAGTCTGGGTGCTTCTTCACTCTAATGTATGTGCTCTTTCGACTCTGTCTGCATTTATCACTCAAATCACTCGAATCCCTCCACCGGCAAACTAAAATTGATAGAAAAAAGACATTTTAAGTGTGCAAACTCAAGAGTGGCATTTTATTTACGTCGTGGCGTATTTAAGCAGGTTTTGTAGTATAAAAGAAACGTTTAGGCACTTTTTCAGTTGTTTGGAAAGGCACAGAGAAAAACCTTCTGCCAAAGCTACATTCAAGGCCAGAATGAGGGAAACTGTGGCTCCACAGGTGCTGACTTCACTACTTTTTAGCGTTTTACTGGTGCAATAAAAATTCTCACAATGAAAAACTGGGCACAAAACGTTGAGATAACTCACCATCAGCTTTTTTTTGAAATGTTACTAAATCTTCCCCTCCCTCACGCCTTAAGCTAATATTTGTTGGAAAAGACAGCACTAGACAAATGCTTCCCTTTCTGTGCATCACACCCACTCCTGCATCGAGCGCTTGCAGTGCACTAAAGCCCTCGGTGTCTCTTTGTTCTGCAGAGTCCTGAGGATTACGTAAATTAGGACGAGAATGCAGAGGATGAGCACCAGAGGAATGGTCACTATGATCAGAGTCATGACCTTTGATTCATTATCGGCCACCTTAATGACCAAATTCTTGTCGTCCTCCTCTTCTGTGCTGTCGGGCTTATTGCTGTCATCTTCCACCGATGTTTTGTCTTTGTCCTGGCCCCTGTCCGGCTGTTTGCCCTCATCCTTGCCCCGGTCTGAAGGGTTGTGTGGTTTCTCCTCTACTTCCTGGTCGATGTCTGGCTCCGGGTCTGGGACCCCAACACAGCCCATGAAATCCTTCAGGATGGACCGAGGATAGCCTTTGTCTGCTTCTGTTTTGGTGTTGTCAAACCTCCAATAATTAGAGCCTTTGTAGAAATAGGTGAAAGCTGCAAGAAAGGAAAATGCATGCAATTTTAGACAACCACTTTAGTACATGTGAAATATTTACAGCATTAAAGATTCCATATTATGCACATTAATCAATTTATTTATTTATTTAGGGGGGTTTTGTTATGAAAAAGTATGTTCATTAGTTTTAGATAATATTTCATTTTTGTTAGAACATGCTGAAAACTGCTGAGGCTCCTCTTGTCAACACCTATCTGAAAACATCCCGTCTTCTGCCACTTCTGCTGGTCTATAAAGCTCTGAATGCTCTAGGACCAAAATACATCAGCGACCTCCTGACCCAGTATGAAGCTCCCAGACCGCTCTGATCATCTGGATCCAGTTTTTTATCTGTTCCCAGAGTCAAAACCAGACATGGAGAATCTGTGTTCAGCTTTTATGCTCCACATGTCTGGAACAAACTCCCAGAAAGCCTCAGATCAGCTGAATCACTCAGTGTATTTAAGTCCAGGTTTAAGACAGATCTGTTCTCAGCTGCCTTTGAATAAAAACTCTTAATCTGCAGTCCCAAAACGTCATCATATTTTAACTACTGATTTTATCTAATGTTCTTATTTCTCTTTTTTGTTTAAATTGTAAATCATGCTTTTAAGTTTTTACTATTTATTTCTACTAATTGTCTCTGCAAAGCACTTTGAATCACCTTGTTGTTGAATTGTGCTACAGAAATAAACTTGCCTTGCCTTTAAGGCTCCTCCTCCAAAAAGCCCAGTTCATTCTTCTCATTTAACACTAAACCTTTGCTAAATGGTTATTGGTATTTATTCAAAACACATTAAATACAATTAATTTCAGTAATATCCAGGTATTTCAGTCCTTTGATGCAAAAAGCACCTAAGCTTCAAAGCCGTAGCTTACCACAGCTGATAGCAACTAACAGATTTTACAAAATATCTTCATTCATTTGCTAGGTTACGTGTCTTTTTATGGGAATATTTATACGGTAATCAAATATGAAACTATCCCCATAGGCTTACTTCAGAACTAAAACTTCAAACAGGAGGAAACAGCTAGCGTGACTATGTACAGGGCTACAAAAATACACTCATTAGCAGCTTTATAGCTACACGTATTTATGGATATTTAAATGTTATATTTGTGTTTGTGACTGAGCTTTAAAAGTCAAAGATATTTGGTATCTGTTGCCTGCCATGTTTATGCTAAGCTAATTTAGCTTCATATCAGCTATTGGCAGATAATTGTTCCTTATAATACATAAACATTTTTGTTGATACTTTTTCTTGACAGCATAAAAACAACCTACATTCACTTAGTATCTAAAGAAAGAGCAGACACAGGAATGTCTCCGTAGGGAGCAGTTAAGCTCTCCGACACTCCCCACCATGAGCAGCATTCCTACGTTTTGCAGAGAACTTAATTTTCCCGTAAATATATGACCTTCATCCACTAACTAGCAATATGATGCAAAAAGAACAGAACATATACTACTTGAGGTAAATTTCTGTTTGTGCATGTGGCTCTGCAGGGGGAACCAGCCTGCCAGCAGAGACATCAGGGTTGTGGAGATGAGATCCGACCGTTACTGAGTGCATCTGGAGCAGCGCGGCTACAAATCTAATTTCCAAAGGAAGGACGAGCCAGCCCTCAAACCAGAGGCCTCATTCCGCTCTATTCTCTCCCTGTCATCCCCTCACCCTTCTCTTTGCTCTGTTTCCTTCAGTCTAACCAGTCTCCAGTGTATTTTTTCCAATGCTACCAGATAGACGATCACAAATCAGGAAAGGTTTTGATGATGTCGAAAATGCATCTTACTTTGATTTATTTCTTTGCTGATAGCATAAACCCAAAATATTAACTTTTTTCTCATTAAATGAATTTGTTGATGTGCTGTATAGCTATACAAGGTTAGTGTATATGTCCATGCAGGTCTGCAACATGTTCCAAAGTAAATTGGAGTAATAAAGCTTTAACCACTTTGTGATGTTGCCATTCCTTCTTGCAAAAGTTAAAAGGAATTGTGCAGTTGGAAATGCCAAGTAATTAAGCGTTTTTTTTATTTTGTTAGATTTTTCCTACTGAAGCACAAGACCTGTCATTCATCAATAGCTGATGTAATCATGTGGCCATGGTACAAGGGTATACTCTTTTTTTTCCATTTTTCAAAACTCTCCACACATTCTCTAAAGGAGAAAGGTCCGAACTACGGACCGGCCAGTGCGGTTCATAACCTCTTCTTCCCCAGTCATGCCTCAGCTGAATGTTGCTGAAAGCTTTTGGACATTTTAGAGATTAATGTCAGGATGCTCCTTTTTACCTGTAGTATAGAGCACACAGCCTTCATCTCTCCCTAAAAGGATTTAGTATTCTGATCCATCTGACCACGTTTCTACTGTGTGATGCTCCATCCCAAAATGCCTCTGAACCCAACAATGTTAACGCCAACTCCGGGCAAGGTTAACGTACAGCTTCTTTTCTTCAAACTAATTCCTTAAGTGGCAGCTGTAAATGTAGCGCCACATCGTAGCACTTGACAAAGGTTTTGAAACCATGTGTTTATATCAGCTATCGATGAAAAACAGTCCTTGATGAAGTGATGTATGATGGATCAGATGACAGGGGTTCTTTCACACCGAAATCCCTCCATCATTTAATGATTTTACACAGTGCTGAAGGCGAAATCTGAAAAATCCCTTCAAATCCGTCTTTAAACATTGTTGCTTTATTTTTTTAGGCCATACCAAGTTTTAAAAATGTTTTATCTGATGCAGTCTTATAACGCTTTATTAACAGTGAGTGTGTTTTTCCACATTTTCTACAGCCTCACAGCTTTTTATGATTTGTGGTTGTTAAGGCGACTACCTACCGCCGTCCTCACTGAGGAAAGCTCCTTTAGGGGCATCCGGGATTTTCCCCCATCTGCTTATATGTTTGGGGAAGTCCCGGTCTGTAGTCCGGGTTTCCTCACTGTAACGCCAGTACCTGCATACACACAAGAGGATTCATTTATATATATTCACAGTGCAGAAAAAATGCATGAACCAGGATACTTTATTAATAGTATTGCTCCTCATGCCACCCTGTATGTGTCTGTATTATACCTGTCTCCGGTGAAGAAGTATGTGTATCCGTTGGGCTCCCACCAGATAGCTGTGTCGATCTTGTGTGTAGAAATACCTCGTCCATACTCGTACAAGGGCTGCGGATACCCAGGTAGCACATCTGCCTCCCTGAACACCCAGTATCTATCGTCTGTAGGCACAGAGGGACAACTGAGGAGTCAATAGAGCACAGAACACCACCTACTTGAGGGAAGAGAAGGAACTTATGTGACAAAATGACTGAGGAGAGGAAAAAAAAGCACACAAAGAAAGTGTGTCCAATGAGGAGACGTGATGGCACGGACACAAAGCATTTTCTGATTGGTTTTACCTACTCCAGAGGGGAAAAAAGATTTACCAAGCAAGGAAAATCATATGTTTAACACATTTGTCTATGATTTCCTTTTGTTAAATCTAATTTCTCTCTAATCCTCACATCTGGAGAATTATTAAGCCCTTTTTTCACTTTTATTGCCAGAGTACTGCACCACAGCAGCATGGTGGACTGAACTGTAAAAGATAAGCTTTTACTGACATATGTACTGTGAAAGATTTGTGACCAAAAGACAAAGTTATCTACAAAAATTCAAGCTATCAAATATGATTAGCATCAACATTTTAAGGTGAAAGGTTAACGGAGGTCTGAACAGTGTATGAATACACTGTGCAAGAATGTGACCAGAAACACCAGAGCAGAAATGAGCACGACACACAACCCTTCAGTGGCTTGATGAATGTAAATGTGGAATCAAAGCTCCAGAAATCCTGGAAATTCCAGATAAATCCCACCAAACAGGTTTAGTGTAAGAGTAGAGGATCACAGCTGTTCATGTCTGGAGGAGTCTGGTGCAGAGAAGAATGATGTAATGATCTCGGCCTCTCATGAGGCCTGCCGGAGTGCACCGGGCCAACAACAACTGCTGCGGGGTGCAGACCATGTTCAAAACAACAGCCAAACCCACAAACACACACTTGTACACAAAACTCGAATGGTGCAAAGACACACCAATGCAAAACTCTTTTTTACTCTGCAGCCAGACTGTCAAGATGTTTGACTTGGCCAGAGGGGCTAACTTTCTTTTTCATAATCCTGTTAATGTGTATTAGATATGAAGAACTTTCGTTCTGCTGAATTGTTACCATATTCTTGTGAATCTACTTGTGTGGTGATGACAAATGTTTCCTTCATATGTGACCAACTCAGAATCCAAGCACAGCCTTGTGTCTCCGCATCTTGTTGAGTATAGATCACGCAGGAGGGTGCTGTGTTGTAGGGAATAATGTACTTTATTATTAACAGGTGTGACATGGCACGGTGGCTTAGTGGTTAGCACTGTTGTCTCACAGCAAGAAGGTTCCCGGTTCGACTCCCAGGCCCAGCAGGGCCTTTCTGTGTGGAGTTTGCATGTTTTCCCCGTGCTTGTGTGGGTTCCCTCCGGTTACTCCGGCCTCCTCCCACAGTCCAAAAACATGCGTAGTAGGTTAATTGATGTTTCAAAATTGCCCGTAGGTGTAAGTATGTCTGGTTGTCTGTCTGTATGTGGCCCTGCGATGGACTGGTGACCTGACCAGGTGAACCCCAGAGGTGGACAGAGTACTCGACCCCAGTACTTGAGTAAGAGTACAAATACTACTGGTCAAAATTTACTCCGTTACAAGTAAAAGTAGCTCAGTCAAAATATTACTCGAGTAAGAGTAGAAAAGTACTTGCTTTTAAAGGTACTTAAGTATTCAAAAGTAAATGCTTTTAAATTTACTTAAAGTAAGAGTAAATTTCTTATTTTCCACATCAGTAAATTAGTATATTTTTTCTAAATTAATTTAAGGATCTTTTAACTCTTGTTTCTGAGAATTAACTCTTTGAAACCAGCTGCACTGATGTGCTGCTTTTAGAACCACAATGTTATATAAAACCTGCAGAAACACCAAAAACAAATCAAATGAATGGGATCATAAGAGGACAGCAGATGATGCAGAGTTTATTAACAATCATGAACTGAAACCAAATGAACCTGCACCATCCAACTAAGTCTGGATCCCCCTCAAAGACCACTGCTTTACAAAAAACTACATCTCTGCTTTCAATAACTCAATGTTGAAGTCACTTAACTTTACAGGAAGGACATGTACCAGTACAATATAGCAATATAGAGCATAACAAACTGTCTCCCAATGTCTGTCTTGCCTGTCTCCCAATATCCCAATATTCTTCTCCTAACGCAGGTAAAAGTAAAAAGTAAAACTATTTGTCTTGGAAATGTATTCAAGTAAGAGTAATAAGTACCAAAGAAATCTAATACTCAAGTAAAGTACAAATCCTCTGGATATGTACTTAAGTACAGTACTCAAGTAAATTTACTCCGTTACTGTCCACCACTGGTGAATGAGCTGGGATAGACTCCAGCAGACCCCCGTGACCCTGCAAAGGATAAAGCGGGTATAGAAAATGGATGGATGGATGGATGGAGGTGTGACATACCTTTAAAGAAGACAAATTTGCCATCGTGGCGTTCGTAGGCTGCGTCGATGTCACTGGGGAGGCCGATCCAGAAGACGGATATCGGCATGGGGTAGTTATCCAGAACCCGATTCCTTCGCACCCTCCAGAACCAGCGACCCTACAAAACCAAGTAAAATAATTTCATGTGTGTGTTATGAGAATTATTCCTTAGTCACTTTTGCGCCATGTGAGGTGTCCCTCATCGGTGCTTCACTCCTCACCTTGAAAACAAACATCTCCCCCCTCAGCAGGGTCACCGTGTCGAAGTCCCCGTCACAGATGTCGGGGGCCTGATTGTCGGGAAGCTTGGGGGGCCTGGGAGGAGGCGGGATGCCTTTTCTGACGGGAGGGGTGACGGGCTCCGGCTCCGGCCGGGACTGGGTGGGGTTGGAGGTGGGGAGTCTGGGGGGCGAGGTGGGGCTGGGATCGGGTTGGGGTGGGGGGTCCAGGCTGCCCTCAGTCGGGTCGGGCGACTCGGGCAAGGAGTCAGTAGGGGGGGAGGAAGTGGCGGGCGTGTCTTGGAGGGCGGGGGTGGACGTCGGGGGGTGGTGGCTAGGTTCATCATCAGGCGAGGGGGGAGAAGTGGTCGGTGCCTCAGTGATGAGAGGAGAACCTGAGACAGAAACAACGACCATGAGAACGGGGACGGTAAACACTCATTTCACCGTTAAAAAGGACAAAATGGGAAGAAAAAAAAACACATTTTCATTTGTATGAATAAATGAATCCCTGCAGGCCGTGTCTACAACCTTCCATCCATCCTTTAATTTCCTCTTATTGGAGTCTGGGTCATGGGGGGAGGCAGACTAAGCGGAGAGGCTGGACCTCCCCGTCCCTTACCACCTCCTCCAGCGCTTCCAGCTGCACACAGAAGCATTCCCAAGCGCTCAGAGACATAACCTCTCCAGCATGCACTGGGTCTTCTTTCGTGGCCTCCTCCCAGCTGAGCATCCCCAAAATACCTCCTGATAAAAAGTGGACAGTAAAAAAGATAAAAAATCAAGAAACTACATCTCTTACTGGAGCGCAGCCAGGCCTGCAGGCGGGGCTCATCATCCAGCGACTGATGAACAGGCTTTTACTCGTGAGGCCCAACCAGCCAAAACAGGTCCGCTCTTATATGAGCTCACCACTTACAGAAGGCTCTGGTTAAATGTGTCATGAGCAGCAGCCGAAGGCACTGGCCTTGGCATGCTAATCCTCCACTTGCATGGCTCTCTGCAACCTTATACCTTTATTTTCCTTTATTCTCCATTTCCCTTCCCTCAAAAGAGCCTCTCTATCAAACAGAATCCAACTTCTAAGCAGCAACTGAAGGCTCACTTGACTGTCACCGTGCTGCTAGTCCCTGGAAAAAGTCAGTGCTGCCGGTTGCTAAGAAAAGAAAACACACAGATACACCCAGTTACGTAATATGTGAAGACAGCTAATGGGTCGTGTTACAGTGAGGCAGAAATATTCCTCGGCTCATATCAAGGCCACCGTGGGCCAATAACTCAACCTTCAGCCAGCGGAGAATTTCAGCCTCTGCAGCATTTTAACATTCGTTCAGGACGATAACTGTACTCGTGTCGCTGTTTCTGTTTTTATATCTTCCTTTAATTCTTCAGTGCCTTTGAACCAAAGCACACATAATAAATTATCATAAAACGCGTGGTTTCATTTACTTAAATATGCACACAGTTGACTCTTTGTGTAAACTTAATTGTGGGCCAGAAAACGACCCCTCTGGG
Source organism: Cololabis saira (assembly GCF_033807715.1). NCBI lineage: Eukaryota > Metazoa > Chordata > Actinopteri > Beloniformes > Belonidae > Cololabis > Cololabis saira. The sequence goes on along the minus strand of NC_084591.1, from coordinate 23,803,124 downwards.
AAAAAAGATGTCACAAAGAAATATAGAATGAGGTCCAAGCGGCAGCAATTTATATTCTTGTGTTAAATTTGCTGATATGTCTTTTTCACATGTTTGGATTGTATTGTGAGATACATATGACAAGCTGTAAACAAAATGCTGACCGCTTCACGTTAATCTTGATGCACTGACTTACCCAACAGAAAATAATAGGAATTTATCACACAGAAATTTAAGTTTGGTTTGATTTGCAAATCGGCCAGTATCCAAGTCCACTAGAGTTCCTCTGACAGAAATCAGACGGTCCACATGCAGCTCTGCGCAGAGTCTGTGTTTATTCGCCACTTCGTTGTGATCGTGCAGACCTGATTCACAGTGAGCACCGCAGCTGCTGAATTTCTTTCTCTGTAGATGCCAATGGCCGACACAATGCGCAAACTCTGCATAGATATAATAAGACAAAAGCAGGCGTCTGCAGCAACTGCTGTCTGTGTGTAGGTCTGCAAGCAAGCATAGGTGGGCTCCTGATTCTGACTCTCATTTTAACTCCGTTTGGTCTCCATCAGCTTTTGAGACATATACAGTAGGGTAAAGAAGTATTTAATCAGCCACCAAGTTCTCCCACTTAAAAAGATGAAAGAGGCCTGTAATTTTCATCATAGGTACACGTCAACTATGAGAGACAGAATGGGGGGAAAGAATCCAGGAAATCCCATTTTTACTGAATGAATTGGTACATTCCTGTGTAAAATAAGTATTTGGTCACCTACAAACAAGCAAGATTTCTGTCTTTCACAGACCTGTAACTTCTTTAGGAGGCTCCTCTGTCCTCCACTCGTTACCTGTATTAATGGCACCTGTTTTACCTGGTTATCAGTATAAAAGACACCTGTCCACAACCTCAAACAGTCACACTCCAAACTCCACTATGGCCAAGACCAAAGAGCTGTCAAAGGACGTGAGAAACAAATTTGTAGACCTGCACCAGGCTGGGAAGACTGAATCTGCAATAGGTAAGCAGCTTGGTGTGAAGAAATCTACTGTGGGAGCAATTATTAGAAAATGGAAGACACACAAGACCACTGATAATCTCCCTCCATCTGGGGCTCCACGCAAGATCTCACCCCGTGGGGTAAAAATTATCACAAGAACTGTGAGTAAAGATCCCAGAACCACATGGGGAACCTAGTGAATGACCTGCAGAGAGCTGGGACCAAAGTAACAAAGTACCATCAGTAACACACTACGCCGCCAGGGATTCAAATCCAGACGTGTCCCCCTGCTTAAGCCAGTATAAGTCCAGGCCCGTCTGAAGTTTGCTAGAGAGCATTTGGATGATGCAGAAGTGGGAAAACTTGCACAACTGGTGTCTGACTAAATACTTTTTTGCCCCACTGTAGCTGCCTCTTCAGCTGTTAAATCCTTCACAACAAGTCACCAATGACCAGCTTACTCTTTTTGGGGGTTGTTTTGGCAGCTGTGAAGTTGTTCATGGTGAGTTTTTAATGCTTAGATAACAGTGAGTGGACTCGGATAGCAGTGAAATATTGTCCAGAGGTGAGGTTAAAACTGTGAGGTGGCGATTTCCTGTAGATTTATCATCATGGGAAATCTCATTTGATTCATCATTTATATTAAAAATTCTCTTAGGACGGCTTTGATATAAACAAATCACTTTCTGAGTTTGTAAAATATCCAACGTAATATTTTTCTTTTCAGATATTATGTTTTATTCTGCCTTCAAAGTCAGGTTTTAGTAGATTAACCTTTAAACTGTTTAATTTGGCTAAAACATGGAATTTTATCCCAATTTTCCAGACAGAACTGGTTGAGTTTTTAATGGGCTTCAAGCTTGCACGTGGACTGAGGTCAGAGCTTTGTGGCGACCACTCCAATGCCTTCACACTTTGCAACTAATTTGGAGGTTTGCTAAGGGTCATCGTTCATTTGAAAGACCCATCTGCAACCAAACTCTTCACTTCTTTGCTTGAGATATTGCTTCAGTCATGATGGCTTCTACCTTGTGACGTGGACCAGTCCCACCCTAATAAAAGCAGTGCCGCAACACGATGGTGTCAATTCCCAGACTTGGTGGTTTGGATGCTGCTCCGCGGCCTGCAAACGCCCCCTTTCTTCTTCCAAACGCAACAATCACTATGACCAAACAGTTCAGTTTTAGCCTCATCTCACCACAAAAATTAGATTCCTTGCACCCACGTGAAGCTACAAACTGTAATCTGAGGTTCTGAAGGACGTTCTGGACCAGGAGCGCTCTCTTGCTGCACGGCCTTACAGTTCACGTCTGTTCTGGGATTAATGAAGCTCTCATCCCCGTTTCACTCAGCCTCCTTTACATTTTCTTTCATTGCCGTTGTCACGTTCATTTTCTCATTTCGCAGCATTCATCCATCTCCTCCCCGACCAGTATAGAGGCAGCGTGCTCCCACGCTGTTTAAGCTTGCATATCATTATTTAAACAGATGAACACGGGACCTTAAGGCTTCTGGAAATTGTTGAACCAGATGTGAGGGTCCACCATTCATTCCTTGCTGTCTTGGCTGATTTCTGTTGATTTTCCCATGATGTCATGCAATGAGGTTAATGCCTTTGATGGTGTGCCTTAAAATACGTCTACAGTGTTTCCAATTAACGCAAATGATTTCACAATGAGAAGTCTCTTAAGGCTACAGTCAACTTACTGTACGTAAAGGTCTGACCCTGGGAAAAGAAGAAAAATCCCAAAATTGATAATCAAGCATTGTTCTGAATACAGAAGTCATTTTTTATAGCGAATGCAAGGGCGTAGATTAGTAGGTGATGAAGGAGAACGGGGCTGGGGGTGGAAAGCTGGAACGCCTGGGCTACTTGTGTTTAAGTCGTGTATAAAAACATCTATAACTCAAGCCAAATGTTTAGTCCTACCAACAAAGTTAGCTGCGTCAGTCTGTGTTTAAAGTAATCAGATCCTTCAGACTATCCAATCAGGGATTCCCTCCAACACAGTCCTTTAGATGTGTTTAATAAAAGGAAACTACCATATCATTTCAGGCAAAACATTTACCTCACAGTATTTACAGCGGAGAGACTAAAAGGTTCTTTCACATCGACTTTGCCAAAACGTGAGTGTAATCTGGAGCAGGTCCAAACGTAGAGGCATCAGGGGAGCCAGGACTGTGTGGGTGTGGAAAGATTTTGGTTTAGCTGAAAGAAACTATAACCATAGACAAATTCCCAAAGTGCATTTTTGATTCGTTATATGACAGGCAGCGGCGAGCAGGACAAAACAATAGGCACACAAAGAGCGTGAAGAAGAAAGAAAAGTATGAGGCTTCTGGAAAATCTTTGTTTCGTTGTAAAGCAAAAGAAAAAAAGTAATCAGGTCTGCAATGAATGCTGAATGCTGAAAATATCCCATCTACCCAATAATAATGCCTCCCATTCACTCGGAGAACGATGAGAACATGATATCGGCATGTGCACGGACTGAGGTCCACTGTTGGGAGTCTGCTGCAGATGCTGATGTCTACAACGCTTCTTTTCAAGCCTCCTTTTCTTCCTCTGATAAATGCTTAATGGGGTGCAATATAGTCTGAAATTACAGCTGGCTCTCTGCCCTCTGACCTCACAGTGGTTTTACAGCCAAAGCTGCAGGAGTGTGAATCAAAGACATGAACGTGTGGCCTTCACTGTTTGGGTGTCTTGTTTTGTCTCTTTCAGGTCATAGTGGAGGGGTTTGTGTGTCCCTGCAGGACTTTGGTGCAAAGATGCTCAAAATCCCTGTTTGAAAAATTGACAATAACTTCCTGGTAGGGGTTGAATAGATATTAAAAGTTAACTGAAGCAGAGATACTAAGCTTCATGTAATCAAAAGAAAAAAAGTAGCAAGAACGTGACTATTTGTTTCTGGGCAGCGACAAACTGATGCGCCGACTGTTTCCTGACAGACCAGATTCTGGTAGAGGGACTGACTTTAATTGACTAAAATGTAAAAAGACTGAACACGGATATGCTGCTCACCATATATGTACTGAATTCCTCGGACGTCGTCCTCGTGCAGCGTGAAGTTCTGTGTGTGACTCCACTGGTAAAAGGGAGCCATGGTGGCGCTGGGGTTGTCCGAGTGCTCCAGACCCAGAGCGTGGCCGAGCTCATGGACCGCAACCAGGAACAGGTCTACGCCTACGAGACGCAAAAGTATGAAAGCACTCAGGTCATAGAGTTCTGGTTCACATCGTATTACTTCTGTAAATAACATATGAAACATATGAAGATGGATGCTTTCTGTTGCACGTGTAAATGCACATTTCCCACAAGAAGACTTTAAATACTGAATATGTGGGATTATGTCATACCGATTATGTTCTGATAACTCATTATGCAGAAATGTTATATCAATGGAAGCTACACTTATCAATGCACTTGTGATCAGAAGAGAGATGCAACCTGAGAACCAATAAGAGTGACCCACTGACCCTTTGGGTTTTCGTTGTCCAGCGTCCACAGCTCATCGGCATCAAAGTGTGTGTCGCCACCTATACCCGGTCCAGGATAGTAAGCATGGGCCAGCGACCCTCCCTCCCCATCAAACAACGACATGTCACCATGGAAACCAGAGGCGAACAACAGCAGGATGTCGCTGAGCCCCGCCTGGCTGCCGTTGGCGTTGATTTCGACCGGTAACTCCTGGAAGGTGAGCGGCGTCACCCGCCTCCACACGTCAAAGGCCCTGCGGATGGCATCGAATGTCCGCTCCTCTCCCAGCGAGGAGGGGATGTTTTGGTTCATTATGCTGGAACCAGAAGAGACAGCTCATCAGGGTTTGCGTGTGAAACTTTCTGCATGGCGGTAGTTTGATAGCTCGGGCACAAAGATGCAAACCTGTAAGTGATGTGATCCTTGTCCCACTGCTGCCCCGTGAGAGCGTAGCGCTTCTTCCTCGCTCTGTCTACCAGGTCCTCCGGTTTTCTGTCCGGGACGCCGCAGCGGGGCCGACGCATTGCCCTGCAGGGCCAAACAGGCTGACTGGTTAGGTTATTGTCAGAAGATGAGCGTTTACTCCCTTCCCCTAAATGCCTCGCCTGAAGGTAAACGGTTATGAGGTGTGATGGACAAATATTAGCAGACACACACATCCCCACATCTTCAGATGATGCTGTAACTGTGAACACTTCACACCAGATTTAACAGAATCCACTGTTGATGGCTGGTGGTGCAAATACAATGTACTAATGTTCCCTGAACACCTTGCTTGCATGCAATTGTTAAGCATGACTATGTAACACACCGAATAAAAGGTGCATGTCAAATAAAACATGTTACCTGTAACATGCTATTTAAAATAATTAAAAAACTAAATAGAATAATGTTCACAAAACTTTTTTCTCCTCTGCAAATGCTCTGGAAAGGTCACTACTGAACAAACAGGAAATATGACATAATTTAAAAAGCAAAGCACTTACTGCATTTATCACTGATTTTGGAACACAGCACACCGAAGACTGCAGACTATGCCATTGATTTATCCACAATCGTGACTGTTTTTTCTTGTTTTTTTACAAGTTCATACGGATACTACATGTGTTTGAATATTTTTGCCGGTATTGTAATGGTGCTCATGTTCTTGCTGTGGGTTCTCCAACCAAAATCTGTCCAGCCATGCCGGGCTTCTTATCTAGGAGCTGGCTGGGAAAACGCAGGACAAAGTCTGGTCCGTGTGATGCCAAGACCCGCATTCTTACATGCTTTCAAGGCAATGTCTAGGAAACTTTAGGACCACTGTGCAGAAATGAATCAGACGTATTGAATTCAGAGGTGCTGGATGGATGACTCTTTGTGTTACGTCTGTTTCCCGGTTTTATAAGTAAATACAAGTTTCTAAATGTGGGTTTTAATTTAAACACTATTGTATTAAGTTTGAGTAAAGCTTAATGAATTGAAGCAATCTCCAGCATCTTCTACCAATCTAGTCTCGATGTGCATAAATGACAAGCCCAAGCAACAGTAGAAATGCATTATTATGCATCAACTTTTAGATAACAAATATTTGAAAACAGTTCACAAGATTCCTGAACTCACTTAACAGTGCCCTTGACATTTTTTTTTTTAATGCTGCATATCTCCAAGAGACAAACCAGTACTTTACAGGAGGGTCTTACGCAGCAGTGGCAGCGTCCATCTCCCCGGTCACCTGCAGCCCGTAGAAGCGCTGCATGTCACTGATGGCTTTGGACAGGATCTGAGCTGACTGCATGGTGGACATCTGTCTGCTCGCCTGAGACAGGTAGCCGAACTGACGAAGCCAAGCCTGTATGGGGAAAAATGCAAAATCAGCATTGATTAGGCTGACCAGAGGTTTTTGATGTCTCAGCAATGCATGATGGGTATGGATGGACAGCTAAACATGCTGTGAAAGAAGAGTGGTTCGGTTGTTTTGAGAGAAGAGCCAACCTTATTACTGAAGAACATCTGAGGAGTTAAAGGAAAGGAGAAAGAGGAGAGTTCAACCAGATGGCTTGAATTACCATTACAACATTCCTGCTCTTTCATTCCTGCTTTGACAGCCAAGACGAGGAAAGGAAAATGAAAATGGAAAAAAACCTAACAGATTTTTTCAAAATGATGAAACTGTATGCAACTCATCGGTTTACATGATAAACACACAGCCGGCTACACATGTGGAGGCTTCACTTTCTGTTTCACGTATGAAATCAAGCATGTGAAGTGGAGCCACGTAGTCGAGCGAATGGGATGATGGCTCCTCAGGGGGAAACAATCTGTCAAGCGTTCAGATCTGCCCTTAAAGGAGCCACAGCTGCAGAGCTCAAAAACACCTCCACACGCTGCCTCACACAGCTGGATCATGCACCTCCATGTATGTACACAGGCCGGGGTCAGGAAACACACACACATGTACAAACATCTTTGTGCATGCATATAGTGAGAAAGAAAATCACCAGATTTCTTTTGGATAAAAAAAAACAAAACAAATGTCAACCAATTCAATGAAGAAGTGAAACAATAGTAACACTTATAACATCGAACCACTGCATTCAGATAAGCTCAAGACTACACATACCCATGCAAAATACTGATTCATAAGGACTTTCTATTTGAAATACAGGAGTCTTCTCTCTGGACATCACACAAAAGAGAAAAAAACAGTATGGGACTCTGTTAAAAAAAAGCATTATTATCTTTCCCTTTGTTTATAATAATAGTCAAAATCAGATTTATTTTTCTGTTTTTACCAGTAAAATACCTTTTATTTGCATAACACTGATTAAATATTAATGATAATAACGCCAACAACTCCTCTTCTGTTGCAATCTTTAGGATTTTTGGGATGAGATGCAGGTTTAGACTCGGGTTTAGTCGCCATGCAGCTACTAAAGAGGTCAATAAACGGTTCACAGAAAACGCCAGTGGTTGTAGTCCTAATAAGAATCTCTGCAAGGTTCTCAAGAGTGATGACAAATACCGAATAAACTTTCATTTTTTTAGTCTCACAAACTCATGCAGTCAAGTGGTTTTTGCATACTATGCACTGAAAAAAAAAAAGTCATGTGAGTTTGAAGAGTGTGCAGGGGTGGAAAGTAACAAATTACATTTACTCACGTAACTGTAATTGAGTACTTTTTATGAGTAATTTCTAATTTTCTAAGTAGTTTTTGAAATATGTAATTTTTACTTTTACTCGAGTACATTTTGACCCAAGTATTTTACTTTGCTACATTTGAACCCCCTCACGTTACTGAGTACAAAATTTATGGTGAAAATCTTGTGGGCATTTTATTTTGGTTTATTGTGAATAGCAGGATCCTGCGGGCATTGGGCACTTTATTTTGTGTTTGAATGATTCTGGTTTTAGTGTTGTCGGTTGGACAATATGTTTGCACTTTACAGTACAGGTTGTGACTGTCCTTTTTGTCCTGTTCTGCGGAAGTAAAAGGATCATGTTATTGAGCTCAGCTGAGCTTTTACAAGTGTGGATGTTTAACTTTAATACTCCTCAAAGTTGATTAAAACAACTTGTGCTGGATTTGATTCGTGACTCATCCATTTTTCGGATTAAATAACTGAAAGTAACTTTTACTCAAATTACATTTTAAATGAAGTACTTTTGTACTTTTACTCGAGTACATTTTTAGATGAGTACTTTTACTCTTACTTTGAGTAGGATTTAGGCAAAGTAAAGATACTTTTACTCAATTACAATTTTTCAGTACTTTTTCCACCTCTGAGAGTGTCACATGAGCAGTGTTGATGATGCAAGATGTGTTCACGCAAATTCAAGGTTATGCATTTCTATAGAATTGCAAAGACTGGGTTGGAAAACAAAACAAAACAAAACGAGAAACAATCACATGGGCAGAGTTGGAGCCTGCGGATGTGAGTACCTAGGGTTGCCACCTTTCAGAAAGGGATGCCCTGATTTCAGCAGCACAGGAGCCACAAAAAAGCCCCAAAACTTCTAAACTGAATAAAAATGTGTTTATTTTATATGAAAAAACAAAATGCTTTGATTTAAAGTTTAAAGTGCTTTAATAGCATTGAACTTGCATGACTGTACAGACAGACAACCGTACTAGCAACTGAAATATCCTCCTATGCTCTGTATGTCTGTATGTCTGTATATAGCCTACAGGTGAAGAATATGGTGTAAAAGTTAATTTATTTCAATAATTCAACTAGAATATGGTGTAAAAGTTAATTTATTTCAATAATTCAACTAGAATATGGTGTAAAAGTTAACTTATTTCAATAATTCAACTAGAATATGGTGTAAAAGTTCATTTATTTCAATAATTCAACTAGAATATGGTGTAAAAGTTAATTTATTTCAATAATTCAACTAGAATATGGTGTAAAAGTTAATTTATTTCAATAATTCAACTAGAATATGGTGTAAAAGTTAATGAAAATACGGTACAAATCGTGTCCCGTATTAGTTCAATACGGGACGTAACATTTTTTTCTCAAATAAAGGACAATTCCGTATTTTACGGGACGGGTATGAGTACCTCAGCATCGAGGTGCTCCTCCTCGGGGCCGCGGGCCGCTGCGCCCTGCAGCAGCAGCAGCAGCAGCAGCCGCACGCAGCACGATGTGATGATGAAGATGATCCAGGGCTGTCGGGGTGCCATCTTCCTCCCCGAATCTTCCTCCCCGACCACGGAGGAATGACGAAGACGAGGGTGGTAAACAAACCAGGCGACTTCCTCCGACTCCCAAAGACAACGTGCTGCCTGGGGTTTATCCCCCTCCTCCTCCTCCTAGACTCACTCACAAACTTCCGCAACAAGTCCAGAGATCCGGGATCATGTTTGTGTGCGCGCGTGTGCCATGGAGAGATTCAGCAGCAGAGAAAGTGGCGCATTTACAAGCCTTTAGGAGCCTTTACAAGCCCGAGTGGGAGTGAAGATGACACTAATCCATCCTCAGTTCAGGGACAGCCGCCTCGTGGCTCATTCAGGGGCTCTCAAGGTTGTTTTTAGGTCATAAAACACCGCAGACGCGAATGGAGAAGTTGGATCCGCACTTCTTTCCTCACAAAAGGTTAGTTGAAAATCCAGCTGCAGACAGACATCTGCGATTAGGAATCAATCCATGGAAAGTTTTGTTTTTTTCTTTTCAAGTTGTTACACGAAACACTCCCCAAATAAAATATCCGACATTGTATCTTTCAGTTATTTGCAGCAGTAAATCACAACAGTCTTGGGTGAAAACAGGAGCGCTGCACACACAAACACACAACTGAGTCCATCACAAGACCTCATACGAGATAAAAGCTTCTTCAATGATTTTGCATCAGGAAAGGCCTCCTCCTCCTCCTCCTCCTCCTCCTCCTCTCCGTGGAGCTGGCCAGCGCTGGGAGATAGCGACATCTGCTGGTTTTATTTGGTAACTACAATAGAATAGAATAATAATAAAATAATTTAAAAAAAAAGAAAATAAGAATAAACTTTCATTTTCATTCATTTTATTCTTTATTTCATTCAAAAAACAAAACAATTTAATACAAACACAAATACAAATGTTCCTAACTTATGAATGAAAAGGGAGCAGAAAGAAGAAGAATCTTATCTGATCTGCCCCTTTCACAAATAACATAAATTAATAATAATAATTAAAAAAAAAAACAAGTGAATAAAAACTAAAATAAAATTAAAATAACATTAAATAAAATTACCACCGCCTACGGGTATGTCAATCAAACTCAACATTTTTCGTTATATTTCCTTAACATACAGGTTTTAATTGTTCTTTTGAATGTAATGTTTGATTTGGATTCTTTGTTTTCTTTGTTCAGATTGTTCCATAAATTGATTCCTTTCACAGAAACACAACGTTCCATCAATTTTTTCCTGCATCTTGGTTTTATAAAAATCTCTGTTTTAAAATGACTTTATTGATCCCCCAGAGGGGAAATTCACTTGTGAAAAGGTATAAAAAAGTATATCCTAAAAAAAAAACAATAAATAGCTAAGTAATTAAAAAGAGCAATATAAAAAAATGAGCAATGTACAAAAGAAATACTAATCCAAAAAAGCGAATAATATATACAGTACATGTGCAAATAGACAATAACTGAACTACACCAACATCTCTCAGGAAAGTTCTTGTAATATGTTCAGTATTTTTTTTATCATTCCCTAAAGTGACTGGTGGGTTACAATCCTAAATATGCATGGCTTTAATTATGTTTACCTGCCACAGTGAACCTTTGATACCAAATACGACCATAGGGCCATGTGTGTGGGTCTCTACCAGCAAAACAATTACTATTGTTTTTATGGGACATTTAAAAAAAATTCTATAATTTTGGGGGGGTTTACACAAGTGTAAGAATCTTTTGGTATCTATCAAAGAAAATGCATCAGTCGGCCCATTTAAAAGGGCAGAAAGTCATCTCAGCTGTTGGGTATCATTCTGTTCACCACACTGAACATGGAGCAAAGACAGCAAGAGACAGTCTGAGGTCAGAACAAAATCATTGGAGTATGTTAAAGACTAAAGTCCCTCTCCAAGCAGCTTGATGCTCCTGTGGCCAGTTGCAAATTTCATCCAGTTTTCATGTAAGTTTAGGGTCCGCAGGAGGACTGAAGCCAACTTTCCTGGATATGGACATGAGGATAAGAGATGTGAATGGTAAAAGAGGCCAGAACAACTTCAAGGTGAAGATAGATCAGCGTCAGATCACACCATCTATCATCGTTTGACGATAACCAAGAAGAACCCCACTGTTGACAGCAAATACCCCCCAAAAGTGTGTTGACAAGCCAAAGTTTCTGGGGGAATGTTATTTGGACCGACATGACAAAACTGGAGCTTTGTGACACATGGGTGTCTTGAATCTGTGCAGGGTTAGAGACTATAAAAGCATTCTGGAGGAAAATGTGTTGGCCAGCGTCAGAGAGCTTGATCTCCGTTGCAGATCATTGGTCCTGAACAGAATAATGAGCCAAAACACACAACTGAGGCCACCCAAGAATGACTAAGAACATTGGACTGGTCTGAAGTGGCTTTCAATGAGCTGATCTAAACCCTCAATATTCGTGGGAAAAGTTGAATTGTATTCTGGAGAAGAAACCCTTCAGACTTGGCAGTTGGAGCAGTTTGTTCACGAAGAGTGGACCAAAGTACCGTCTACGGGTGCAGACGGCTCATTAAGAGTTACAGAAATCACTTGATAGCGAACCTGAGCCACCATTTAAAAGTAATATTGGATTTTTAATCAGATTCTACTTCATTACTTTAGGCAGTTTCCAAGTTATTTCTGTGACCCTTGTGGGTTTTTCTTTAATGGAAGGATACTGGCAAATTTGAGAATCTATTTAGGTTTGAAATCACATCCAAAGCAGAAACTGTCACTCTTTAGCTGTGTCAGTATCATGCCACAGACCCAGATCAGATTACTCATCAAGGTGTTATATTTGACATCTACCTGCATCTTACAGTTTTTCACAATTGTTTAAACACATTTCCTGATAGACTACCTCACTTTCTCAAAACTCTAAACATAAATTACAAAACTCACACACAAAATGCAAAATCCTACACTTCTCTTGCAAAAGCACACTCTACCCTCAAAACAGTGTTAACTCTTCACTAAATGGTATTTCCTTCTCAAATGCCAAACACATGCATTTGAGTAGACATTTCTAAGCACCCACTGAACACTGATGTGCAGAATGGAAAACACTATAGTATGAATGGAAAACACTATATGAATGCCTCAGAATCATGCATTTATATGTTCAGTGTTACACCTTCAGCTGTTGGATTCTCAAATAGAAAACACCCAATTCTTTACTGTAACAACAAATACCTAATATTTTACAGTATGAATAGGAATGCTAGAAGTGCAGTGTTGTAGGGGCCAAGGGTGTCATGGTGATGGAGGACGCAGTGGTGATTGAGTCCAGTTTGCCAGTTTGAGCAACATTTATTTTTCTTATTTACTTTGTTTCTCTCTCTCTCATATATATATACATATGTATATATATTTTTTTCTCATGTAGTTTTTGTTTTTTTTCAAATCTTGCACTAGTAGCTACATTGTGTTACTGTAAAAGGGTAGACAAAATAAGCTTTGGCTTCAGTCTACACCTTTTGGTCCTTGTTTGATATACATGCAAAAAAAAGAACTTTGTATTGACTGACTTCTATAACGTGACCAAATAAACATATCAAAATCAACTTGATGGCAGCACACATGTTCCCTCCACGTTGGCCAGGGACCTCTGTGACGGCACGCTGGCTGATGATATTCCTCCCTCGGTGCCTTCTTTTTACAAGGTTGAACCCCGCTTCATCAATGAATATGAATTCAATGGCAAATTGCTGATTGCATATTGCACAACAGCCTTTGGAGTTTAGAAATATGATTGACTGTGTGTTCTGTGTGAACTGCAAGAGAGGGAATTCAGGAAGAGTGTGCAGGATATTGGGAATTGTGTGTAGTGTTGTGAGAAATGTGTGGTATGGAATGGGAGTCTAGAGCAGTAAATGTGCTTGGAGTTCAGCAGGATTGGTTCAGTCACCTGAAACATGAGTTTCAGGTTGTGCACATTGTGTCTGATGTTCCAATAAATGTGTTTTAACAATTGTGAAAAACTAAGTGAATACCATAAAGATGTAAACCCTGATTTCTTTTTCCCCAAATAAAAAAAAAGTAAAGATACACCTACAGCATATTCCCCTTAGTCATGTTTAATAGTCTTATAACTGAGTCTTTTCATAAATTGGTTAATATCCTGTAATTACCTAAAAGCACGGGCCAACCCCATCCACAGTACACTGGTAATGTATTTGTTTTACAAGCATGCAGTTTTTGGTAATAAAATCTATATATATATATATATATATCTAATAAAATGCGGACTACTCCCGTCTTCGCCAGTCGGAAGTAACCAGAATGAATATTGTCTCGGTGTGTAACTACGCCAAGACCATGTCGGACTCTGTAGGTTTTTCTGGCCCCCTCCCCAATCTGACCAGCGATGACATGTTTAGTCGCATGCTCTCGCTCCGCCGCTGGTTGTCTCAGTGGTGTTCAGAAAACGACGTGGACTTTATTGACAACTGGGAGACATTCTGGGGAAAGCCCGGTCTGATTAGAAGGGACGGCATTCATCCCACCCGGGATGGTGCAGCTCTTATGTCTAGAAATCTGGCCAAAGTAATTAAACCTTTACTTAAAAAACCTTCTCTTGACCCAGACACCTTAGCTAATTATAGACCAATTTCCAACCTTCCATTTGTGTCTAAAATTCTGGAAAAGGCAGTTTCAAGCCAGTTATGTGACTATTTGTATAGAAATGATCTGTTTGAAGTCTTTCAGTCAGGGTTCAGAATGCATCATAGCACAGAGACAGCACTTGTTCGAGTCACGAATGACCTCCTTATGGCCTCAGATAAGGGATTAGTGTCCATACTGGTTCTACTGGACCTCAGTGCTGCTTTTGACACTATAGATCATGGCATTTTACTGCACAGGTTAGAGCATGTTGTTGGGATTAAAGGGACAGCTCTATGTTGGTTTAAATCATACCTATCTGACAGGTTCCAGTTTGTTCATGTACATGAGGTTTCTTCAGAACAGTCAAGGGTCTGTTATGGTGTTCCGCAGGGTTCAGTGCTAGGGCCAATCTTGTTCAGTTTATACATGCAGCCGTTGGGAAGTATAATCCAGAATCACGGCATACACTTTCATTGTTATGCTGATGATACGCAGCTCTATTTGTCTATGAAGCCGGATGAAACAGAACCGTTAGTTAAACTTCAGGCATGTCTTAGGGACATCAAGGACTGGATGTCCAGAAATTTCCTGCTTCTAAATTCAGATAAAACAGAGGTTATCATTCTTGGTCCAGAGCATCTTAGGAAGGGATTAGATGGTGTTGCGACGGCTTCCAGTGCAACTGTGAGAAATCTTGGTGTTATTTTCGATCAGGATTTGTCGTTTAAACCATATGTCAATCAGGTTTGTAAAATAGCCTTTTTCCATCTCCGTAATATTGCAAAGATTAGGAAAATCCTCTCACAGAGTGATGCAGAAAAACTAGTTCATGCGTTTGTATCTTCTAGACTAGATTACTGTAATGTGTTAGCAGGATGTCCAAGTAATTTGCTGAATAGGCTCCAGCTGATCCAAAATGCAGCAGCACGAGTACTGACAGGAATTAGCAGGAGAGACCACGTCTCTCCAGTGTTAGCGTCGCTCCATTGGTTACCCGTAAAATTCAGAATCCAATTTAAAATTGTATTACTTGCGTATAAAGCCCAAAACGGCTTAGCTCCGCATTATTTGCAAGACCTGATAGTGCCTTATGTTCCTGTCAGAGCTCTCCGTTCTCAGAGTGCAGGTTTACTTGTAGTTCCTAGAGTATCTAAATGTAGATTTGGAGGGCGGGCGTTCTGCTATCAGGCGCCACTACTATGGAACCAACTTCCAATCTGGGTTAAGGGGGCTGACACCACCTCCACCTTTAAAACTAAACTTAAAACATTTCTGTTTAGTAAAGCCTATAGTTAGTGTTTAGTAAACCTCTAGCTGGTGTTGGTAAATCTCTAGGTAGTGTAAACTTTAGTGTGTCAGAGTCGCTCCTGTGGTTTCTTGTGCTGGCCCCCCCCTTCTCCTCCCTTTTCTCTCTTTTGTCCATGTTGCAGCATCCTTTGCCGGACACCGGAACCTGCAGGTGGTCGTGGGTGGCTTGTAGCTTGCATTACGGAGCACAAGTCTTTCCCCGACCCTGCACCCCAACCTGGGACTTGCTGATTGGGCCGGAGCTTCGGGAGCTGCGTGCTGGCCTGCGGTCCCCACCCCTGGTCATCCCGTTGCTGCCCCCCCTTCTCCTCCCTTTTCTCTCTTTTGTCCTGCAGGTGGCCATGGGTGGCTTGTAGCTTGCATTACGGAGCACAAGTCTTTTCCTGACCCTGCACCCCAACCTGGGACTTGCTGATTGGGCCGGAGCTTCGGGAGCTGTGTGCTGGCCTGCGGTCCCCACCCCCGGTCATCCCGTTGCTGCTTCCACCTGCCTGCTGTGCTGTTGCCGTCCCTGACCCACCAGTCTGGCCCTCGGCAGGAGGGTCCCCCCTGATGAGCCTGGTCCTGCTCAAGGTTTCTTCCCTCCTAAAGGGGAGTTTTTCCTTGCCACTGTTTGGCTTAAGGTTTTTCTCCCACTAGGGGAGTTTTTACCTGCCATTGTTTATGTAATAACTGCTCGGGGGTCATGTTCTGGGTATGGGTCTCTGTAAAGCGTCTAGAGACAACTCTGTTGTATTAGACGCTATATAAATAAAATTGAATTATAAATCAAAGAATTTGTAAAGAAAAACAAAACAAATGGAAAGAGTTTATAATTTATTAAAGTCACCAAAAGCAGCACAGTAGTCAGTGCTCTTCTAGTTTTGCTATTCTCCTTCTGCCTGCTTTGGCCACAATGATGAGGATGGTGAGGAAGAAGCCCAAGGTCCAGAATCCAGCTACAGGCAGCACGATGGTTGTCAGTATGCCTGAAACAAAATAGCAGAGCGTCATGTACAAATATATATTTAAATTTAAAAAAAAAAAAAAAACGCACTAAAACTGGAGACTTGCAAGGAAAGCAGGCAGTCACTCTTATGAGAAGTGTGATTAGAGCAAGGCAGGAACAAAATGATAAATAGGTGCTCACCTGATTGAGGTCGGTCTGGCATCTCAATCCTGATGGGTCCATATGACAGCAGGCCCTCCGCGGGAGCCGCTCTCACCGCTTCTCTCTTACTGATTGAATTACAAGTCTGTGGAGAAATTTAGAAAATCCAAAGTGAAAACAGAGCAGCTACATATTCAAATTCAGCTTTACTCTTACAGCACAAATGTCATCAAGGGACTTGACGTCAATACAAATGTTTAGATTAAAAAAAAAAAAAAAAAATGCAAAGAGTTCCCTCTCCCAGACAACCAACATGTACATTTTTTTTTATCATTTGTTCTTTTGTATTGCACCAATCACCACAACAAATTCCTTGTGTGTTAAGCTACTTGGCAATAAACTTCTGATTCTGACAAAGTGACTCCCACCCACAACAGACATTTTTCAGGAACTTGTAATGTACAGTACTTACAGGCTTGCAGGACTTCTGGTCGTCCTGCTCACACAGGTGTACAGTGCAGTGCAGATAAAGCTCATGAGGCTCAGTGGTGAAGCGAAACATGTCAAAGCTGAAACGAATCGCGGCGCTCTCCCCGTTACGTCCAGATTTTTCTTCAGCCACATCGAGGAAGGAAACAGTGTGGTCATCCACACAACTGTGATGAGAGGTGGTGGGATGGTGAGTGGACCTTATCGTTACCAGTTCAAAACAAGGAGACTCGTGGTTAAGAGCCGTCTCACCCATTGTGAATCAGACGGTGGGTGAGTCCCTCGGTAGATTCTGGCTGGCCATACTGTGTGGCCCAGCACTCATTGAGCCGGAGGTGGAAGTAGTCTGGAGGATCTGTGACAGCCACCTCGACAAACACCTACACGAGAAGAACCAGGATGGTGTTAGTATTTGGTGGAATTGTTCTGCAAGTTTGGATTAACTAAGCTTGCCAACTACCACTCAAATTTTGTCCTCTGAAGACGGGACACAAGATGCTCCATCTGGAAAGACTTATGTTACTATGACACTCATTTTAACAAAAAGGAGATATGCTGCAGGTAGAGATGCAGTGAACCCACTTTCATCGTCCTGGAATATTCAGATCCCTCCATGGATCAGCACAAAGATGCTGTTTTTTTTTGGATACGCTTGGAAATTTCTCAACAGCGAAATGACCCAGAAAGTATTAAAGTGGCAGACAATAAAAGCCAGGCAAATAAAAGCTTCCTTTTGCATAGGAAAACAGTGAGTCATCATTTAGTTGGAAATGTGTTGAGGAAATCTTTGAACTCATGCTGGGTCAAGAGCCCTTTGCACCAATACACTGAATAATCCCTTTTCCTGTCAGCATTTAAGTGACATTGCACAAGACAGCAGAAGGTTATTAACAGACTTGTGCCATTCTTGCTGACTAGCTGATTTGTGCATTTTAAATCAAGTGTGAGACCAGGGGAATATCTTAAGTACGCAGGGCAGTGTTCCTGGATTTTGGGAACACCGTTTTAGAGGAACCCTGTACATCAAGTATGATGCAGGGGGCTCCAGAGCTGATCGATATGCTCCGTCAATACAGAGAACCTGCTCAAATTCAATAATTCCTTGCTGACAGAGCATTTTAAAGTGAGGTTTGATAATCCTCATGTTTGCAGCCCCTTCATCTTAAATATGAAGGCACAAAGATAAATGTGTTATGTATTGATGGAAAAGCCCATCAGCCCCACAAGTTTTTGTTGATCAGCAAAAAGACCAGAGTTGCATCAAAATCCTTCACCCATATGAAAGCAGATGCTGGCCAGATGTCCACCCACCTCGTCTCTGAGCTCAATGGTTGGAGCAATTGTGTAGGCCGTAGTGTAACTGTGGTCCGAGTACAATGTCATTTGTATCGTGGCATCCATTTCATCTACATGCATCACCACCTCGCTGTGAACATGGAGAAAAACCTCTTAAAGCAAATATCAAAACTAAAATACCAGTATGTCTCCACGTGTTTACAAGACTGATGACGTGAAAGTATTATTGGCCGTACTGCAGGCCATGGTGATGCTTGGTAGACGTTTTGTTCCTTACCTGGAAATGGGGATAAGCGGGAAAGGCAGACTGACTTTTCTGACATACGGATAGACGCATGTGAAGTCCATCTTTACGACGGGTTCTCTGACAATGTTCCCAATAACTTTATACTCTGAATATACGCTCAGAGAATACAAGAGGTGAGTAGAGTTTTTCTGCAATAAGAAAGTGTAAATGTTTACAGCCCAGGTCTCAAACCAACAGTGATATTTAAAAAAGTATCCCCTCTGTACCTTCAGTGGTTTGCCTCCACAGGTCAGGTATTTTTCTTTAGAAATCCTGAACATGTAGTATGGCATGTTGTTGACGACCTCCCGCTGAGCCCGACAAGATTTGTTTGGCAAGTGGAGGGATTCTAGCGGCACTTTGTGATGCTTAAAAAAGTCTTCCGTTGCTCTGATCGTTATGAAGTCATTTCCACACATTACTTTAAGGAGTGCATCTGTAAGAAATTAGTGAATGTTTGGAGCAAATATGCCAGTGTTGATGTAGGATCAAGTATTTCAATGAGCTCGGATCTAAACCCTCAATATTCTTTGGAAAAGCTGCACCATGCATTCTGGAGAAGAAACCCTTCAGACTCGGTAGTTGGAGCAGTTTGTTCATGAAGAGTGGACCAAAATGCCACCTACGGGTGCAGACGTCTCATTGAGAGTTACAGAAATCCCCCCCAGAAAATAGCCCCAACATCTGCCTTCTATAGTGCAAATACATAAACCGGCTACACTCCCCAAAATAACAAAATGCAAAATTGTTTTATCTACTCCAACTGTAACATTTCAGCAAGTCAATTAAGGAAACTCATAAGAGCTTTAGTTGTGTTATTCTGAGATTATATTTAACAGGTCTGATACACCTGTGAATCCCATGATAGGCATAGGCTACAGTTTCCACTAAAGATGCCAAAGCAGCACTGTAATTTAAAAAAAAAAAAGTGTTTAACTTTTTAGACTTGGACATAAACGTGTGTTTACTTGTAATTTGTCTGTGCAATTGAAGGCATTGCTCCTTCTCATTGGCGTGTTTTGATCTACACACAAGTGACATTATGAAGTGCAGACAGTTTACCTTTGTCACATTTTTCGGAATAAAAGCCGCCGGCACACTTGCAGCTGCTCTGGTCGGCGGACAGCATGCACCTCGTGGGGTCGGTGCAGTGCTCCACGCTGCACCTGCCTGCAGAGACACGACCCAAGCATCACTCCCACTCAAATACCACACAATAATGTTCCCCTCTCATCCTTACCCGAAACCCTGCGGTGCGTGAAACCGAAGACAAGCAGGAGGACCAGCTGTTTGAAGAAAAAAATAGAATGAATGAAAAATAATGTCCATATTCATTCTGTTTTTTTTTAGTTTTGTAAGCTTAACTATCAACTCATCATACCGTCACCACAGAGCCACATTAGCAACCCGAGGGATTCAGATTTTTATCGATAGGCTACTCACCTTTAAGTCGAACCGCCTCATTTCCGTTTATAAATAGAATTAAATATCTTGGTTTTTTTTTGTTTGTGTCTTATAATTAAATGAAATGTTTCCCTGAAACAGGCCGCTTCCCTTCCTCTTGTCGTTTTCAACACCTGCAGCTGAGCTTTCCAATCAGAGCACCTGGCCTGCTTTTAAGCGGGCGCTGCTCATTAACCGATACATTCAAACTTTTTATATATTATATATATATATTATGTACACACACACACACATATATATATATATATATATATATATATATATATATATATATATATATATATATATATATATATATATATATATATACTTTCTTTTTTTAAGCATATGAACAATTAAAGAGCTTGCACAGAATATAATATTTTCTTAATTTTTTTATACTATTTGTAGACAGCTGAGCTGACATTGTTGATTTTCATAGACATAAAGGACGTGAAGATTGCTCTTTTATAGTGCCCTGATTTTATATTAGTTCAATTAAAAAAGACTTATAAAACACAGTATAAAATCCTGAATTACTTGGACGGTTTTTCTTTTCCTTTTTGGGGGGAAATTTGTCGAAATGTATCGACTGATAATTAACAAAATAAGGCCACTTAATCAGGGCTAAAAACATTAGTTTACTGAAGCGTGCTCTTAAAATAAATACTGACCTGCTGTACTCTACTGCCCTTACTTTTTAACAACTTGTGCTTTTTATTATTTTACCTCTTTTCTTATCATTTTATTTAATTTTATTTGTTGTTTACTGTTTAATTGTGTCTTGCTGCTTTTAATGTTGATGTTAAGCACTTTGAATTACCTTGTGTTGAATTGTTGCCTTGCCTTGCCTAATGTTATTTTGTGATTTCCTTTTTCCTCGTGTACAACTAAAAACCCTTGTAAACTATAAATATGGCACACCAGTCATATGGCTTTTAATCATATTAAATGTCATATCATTTCCACCAGATGTCTCTCTTGTTAAAGTGGTCCAGTGCTTTGTCAAATTTACTTCAACATTCACAGTTTTAGTGATTAATCCTGTCAAAAGATGTGAAGTATCTGCTACACCACAAACTAAAATCTAGCCGGTGCTTATGTATGATGCCATGGTTAATAAACCATTAACGTGAAGCCGTAGAGGGAGTTGAGTTTTTAGTGTCAGCAGGTCAGACCATTGGGGGGGGCTGTCTCAGTGGGTCTGTGTGTGTGGGGGGAATCATTGTCTTCAGGGGAAGCCATAAGTAGGTCACTGTATTTCTCACTGTGCCAACTCGTCACACCCGGAGGGCTGAGTCCATGACCTCAGACATCATCAGGCAGGGCTTTCTCTCCTCTTTGGATGTGAAGCTTTTACTTCAAATATGTCATCTAAGTAATATCTGAAGTTTGCTTTAATAGCTCTTGAAAAATTGATTAAAATATACTTTTTTGAAAATCAGGATTTTAATTGGATGGAGTTGATCAATGAAGAGTTAAAAACAAAGCTTTCACTTCACTTTTGCAGAACTTCTGTGAAGTAAAGCAGTAAAAGATTTTTGGGATTTTTGGGAACATTTTGGGATCAATGTTAAAATGAAACATTTTTTAAATGCAATTTTGTGATTCCAACCAGGCGCTGATGAATAGGAGGCTGGATGAACCTAAATGCTTCTGATGTTAGGCATTGAGGAAGGTTTGGTTTCTTTAAAGAATCTTCAAACTGGCTCCCGCTGGATTTAATTAGATGTCATACTGTTAAATTGCTCCTCTTGAGGAAACCTCACAACCTACATTTCACAACCTTGACCTTAACTTGTTAATTAGCTAATTTTTTTCTTCTTCCTATAGTTGCATCACTAATTTGAAATTAAACATGTTCACATACTTTATTGTGCTGATGCAATACACACAAGGAAATATTTAGAGGAAAGCAGGACATATTTTATTGACACATTTAGAAGAAAATGGGTTCTAACAAGTCTGTGCTATACAATTTCATGTATTGTTCAAAAATGCACACATGCAGTTCCCTCTCTGACAAACAGACGCCTCCACAGAAGGCTTCTTTCATGAGAGACCAGATTCAACTTGACAATGGTCAAATAAATGTATAAAACATGAGGATTTACACTTGCTAATGAAGATGGTTTCACACATGGTGTTGTAACATGAGTGAATTCAACTGATAAGCTTAAGATAAAGCAAAAAACACAGTTGGGAACGGTTAGATGGGAAAATGTGTAACAATTTATTTTCTTGCGACTGTTGCATCCTCTTCACAGCTTCAAGTTGTCTCGTGGTCAGTGATGCGGTGCCACCCTGGTGTTGTGAAATAGCCGGCTTATAGGAGATGTCTGTCATCGGCCTGATTCACAACACCAGCTGCAGCACACACACCTCAGTGCCAGGTCTTCTGCTGCCGGAGGTTGGAGCACCGCAGAGACAGGAGTAACACACAGGAGATATAAACACATTCACCAAAGCTTCATCACTCCACTATTCTTGCACCTCCCATCTGATCTGCATTGTGTGACAAATCTCGTTCAACCTGTACGAAACCAATAGATCCCTAGAAAATAGTTTTAGCAACAATGTCACAGTGGTCTCAAACAGCTTAAAGCAAGAACAGAAGAAGAGTAAAAGAATGTCGAGCTCTGCACACTTGACGCAGCTCCGTCTGCAACCCAGACAGAATGAGCCTCCATCTGCTCTTCTCTCAGGCCAGACTGAAGGAGAGAGGTTGCTGGGCTTCGCTGCAACTGAGGGGGTGGAGGGTTAACTGTTGCTGGTAAACTTGAGTTGACGTTAAGTCCTGGTCCAAACAGTACCGCCTGTTACTGCTCTAACATACATGTATTATACAGAAGTGTGTTGCAAACAGCTGCAGCATCTAGTCCAGACAGAGCATGATGGGTAAAGTGGCAGTGCCCCTCCATGAGTTTAATTAGCTGCTAAGCAGTGCCATACTTAAAAAAAAAAAGAACTTAATTTCAGCTGCTTTTAAGTCTACATAAAAACATGATACCACCTAAACTGTGGAACAGCTCTTCACTTGTCAGAACTTTTCAACATTTTTCTTTGAGGACCCTCACAGGTGATGATTGTGGGGCCTGAGATAACTAGACAAGTTTGTGTTTTAAGAAATGTCTGTGCCTCGTCCCACCCCCTGATACAAAGAGAAGACCCCCTCCAGTCCTGTAGCTGAGCTCAAGCCAACGGAGGATCTGCCGCAGTACGCAACGTGTCACAGAAACTACACCCAGAGGGAGCGGCGCCGCCAGAGCCTGCAACACTCTCAACCGTGAACAGAGAGGAATTTCCCTGTCCTGGATCACTGTCATGTGCAGTTTTTGGTGCACTTCTGGTGCTGATCTTCAAGACAGCATAAAAACACCAAAAACCCTGCTGCATGGCAGCTTTCCTCACCAGTTTGTCAGGTCATCTATAAATATTAAAAGCAATGTATTCCATTGAGCTTAAATAAATGGCTTTTTTTTTAATTTTAAGAAATCATTTGACACAATTGTACTCTAATTCTTGCATTGTGATTTGTTTCATTATCATTCATGGAAATAAACGATAATGTGCAAAGTAGACAACTGAAGGCATTAATACGGGCGATGTCTTCACACAAATTAATTCTTTTACGCCTCAGTCTTTGGTGTGCACATTATCTATTATAACTTGAGATATGATATAAAAAGCTCCCTCTCAGGACATTTGTTACCCCACAGGCTTCCGTGGCAGTTAATGTAGATGAATAAATCTGTCACAGACACCGTCAGGGCTGAGACGACCGGGAGACTGGTTCTAAAGAAGATGCCTCAATTACAGCTGAATTAAGGAAAAATCAAATTATAATGTAATGGAAATAATGTTTCAACATAAAAAGACAACAGAAAGGCAACTTATTTTTATTCCAAACATTAAAAAGGTACAAATATTTAACAACAAAAAGGGAAAACGATAAGAAAAACAACAGACTGACGGATGAATGAACTGAGATGGATGAAACAAAGAAACTGTTCACACAACAATGAACACAGCGGTCTGTACAAAACTGTGTGTGTGAACGACTTCATCATCCAAACGTTTGCTGGGGGATAAGTGTGTGTCGGTGTGTGTGACGGCTTGAGTGTAGACGGCGTGTCAGTTCATCAGTAATTCCATCTGCACCAGCCGTGCGTTGGTGTCCCCGGCCATGTTGTAGGGAATCATGCCAGCAAAAGTGATCAGCGCTCGGGCCTGGCTGCGCAGTTGCTGTTAGGAGAAGAGGGGGGAGTATTAAAACAAGGCTGAACACTGCTCACTGTTCCTCTTAATGCACTACAAAATGTCCGGGGAGGAGACTGCGGGAGAAACGCAGTTAGGATAAAGTCTTAATGATGCACAAATCATGTGAATGGTCAATAAACAGATTATATATTACTGACATACTGTAAGAATTCAAGCACTGTTGTTGCAAACAGCTACTTAATACAGCAGGTGGAGATTGTTTGTTTGAGAAACCTGCAGAATTTAAAGTCCAGCCTTACACCTGTGTCACTGCGAGTTTTTTATAGTGTTTTGTGACCAAAATAAAAATGAATATTTCACAGACATAACAATTGCACCAACTTTTCTTCAATAGTCAGGTTATAAATATTATCTTTTTTTCTGACCACATTAGTAGTGGTTGCCATTCTGTAAAATTGCTTGGTAAATTTAGAGATAAAAGGCACAATCCATGAATCAGATGTAACCACAGGAAATAAGCATGTTTCAGGTTGGCCCGATAGCGTTGAATAAAATACATTCATATTTTAACTCTAAATAAAGAGATATCTGTCTTTTTTCAGTCCAACCAAACCAAGTGAGCAGAATATTCTCATCAGGATATGAAGAGTTCATTAAAGTCTTCCTAAGCAGGGGGTGAAGTTGAGGAAAATGCTTCATAATAGCTGGACTCAGATTCACAAAGAGCCCGAGAGGCCAAAGCTCAGCCTATAATTGCTTATCTTCTTCTCAGTATTAGAAATGCCAAAACATAAACAACATTAATATTGCTGTTGTGCTGAATAACGCTGTCCCCAGCCCTAAAACAAATAACGTCCAGCGTATTAAAAATAAATTCCAGACAGTTAAGATTTGAAATTTAATCAGACTAAAACAATCCAAAAGCAGTTCAAAAAGAACGAGATGTAAGTTCTCTCCCTCCGTTGTTCAGCCTGTTTCTGGCTGCGTTCATTTGTAATCGGTCCTCACCACATCACTGTCCTCGATGGTCCTCTGTGGGCGTCCTGGTGTGCCTGCTGGCGTCCCCTTCAGGCGTTTGTACTGGGTGAAGAGGATGTTCATGGTGGCCAAAAGCACTTCAGACAGGTTGTGACGTACCTGAGGAAGCAGGATACGCATGGAACATGACGTTAATTCTTTTTCCTGAGTAGTATTGAAGAGTGAATCATTGAGAACCTGATCACACCTCATCACTGAAGTTCCTGAAGGCAGCGACTCTCTCCTCCACGCTGTCCTGACTGAGAGGAAGCAGCTTCAAACGCTCCATCACCTTGACAGAAAGAGAGAAGACATTAACCAGCAGTAATTGTTGTAACGTTGTCTTTACTTTAATGTCCGTCCTTTTTAAAATTGATAGATTTGAGACAGGTCTGCCGTTCCCTCCTCTCACTTCTTCCTTGGAGCTGTACTCACATCGTAAGCTCTGTCGACCTGACCCGCGTGGTACTCGTCGAAGAATGTCATCAGGTCTAACAGCAGGTAGAAAGTGCTATCGACCGACTTCTCTCCTGCTAACCCCTGAGAACGATACCTGGAGTGGAAACGGAAGACGGATCAGTTTTTGCATTTACCTGTACATTTTAACCAGTGCACGGTGCGTGCGTGCGCGTACCTCTCAGCGATAGCCACTGCAGTGTTTTTTAGCCTCTCCTTGTTGGACTGAGGGGCACTGACCTGGGCGATGACCGGACTCAAGAGCTTGTTCATCAGCTCCAACACCTTATCTGGGTTCTGCTTTGCCAAAAAAAAAGAAGAAAAAACAGTGAGAGAAATTAAAACCGACTGCTCTGCTGCCCACTGTGCAGCACAATGATGTACAAATCTCCACGGACGCTCACCCTAGCCAGTTCGTATAGTCTGACCGCCTCCTCGAACAAGCCTTTGTTCTCAGCCTCCAGAGCCACTTTACTGATGATCGCTCTCGTGTCTCCGGCAAACTTATCGATGACGCCAGGCTGGAGAGAGGAAAACAAATCAAACTTGAGATGATAATGGTCACCTTACTCTACGTGTTGCTGGTTAATCTGATTTCCGATGAGTAATAGCCAGGACTGAGGTGTGTCACAAATCTATTATATTTCTGTGAGACAGAATTCACACTGCAAAAACAGCCCCTCTAGAAATAAGCCAAATGTGCATAATTCCAGTAAAAATTGTATTATCTTAAGCAAATATATATTTACCAAAGGGAAAAATGGAAAGCAGTGGGTGAAAGAGCTGGACATAATTGTATATGTGCAGTGTCATATCAATCAGGACTTTGGATTAGAAAAAAAGGGACTGACGATAAAGCTGACAGCAGCTTCAGAATGAAAATGAGGCTCGATGCTCTTAAGAATCCTGTTTAGCACAAATTAATCTGCATGTTGGCCAACATTAATATACTGGTATTTAAAGGTCTTTTCTCTTTCCTGCCGTGTTGCAAAGTAATAAATAAATAAACAAGTTTTGCAAAAAAATCTGACATTTATATTCTCTGGTGGCCAACGACCCCGTCACAGCCAACAGTTCCCTTTAAACAAATATTATTGGTTCCCATTCATTAAAAGATCATCAATGATCTATAATAGATGAACAGATTTATTCATGCACAATTGACCCGATAAAATTGTTACATTCAATAAATATGTCCAAACTGATACGGTACAAGGAGTTGCCCGACATGCTTTCCAGTTTATCTAAATGCTTGTCTGTTTTCATAAAATATAAAATCAAATCCTTCCAGAGTGTCTGAATGTACGTTAAACGATAGTTAATACAGCTGCAGTTACATCACATCATGCAGTGTTGAATCATGTGAGAAATGCTTCAACACTGTCATAATGCAGTCTTGGGATCTTTTTGGTCCCTGACAGTTAAAAGGTGATCTTTCACGGGCTTTACAGAAACTGGACCCCACACCGAGCTCAAGGAGACAAAAAGAAGTGAACAAATACATGAGAAGCAGACGAAGAAGAGGAGGACATGGATAGTGAGGAGGTACAAGGCAAAAGCAATTGATAAAAAACAAGAGACTTGTACTTACTTTCCTACTGCCATCCTTCTCTAATCTTCCCAACAGCATGTCAAACTGTACAAAAGACAAAGGCATGTGAAGAACACACTGAAATATAGACCAATGGCTGCATCTGTGTTGTGAAATTCGACCAAGACATGAATCTAATATGATTTCCGGCAGATAGTGTCATATATCATATGATATGCAGATTTTCCTCAATACGTCTATAATTAACAGCTTTAATACTCATATTCTCAGTTGGTTTACATGACATTATCTTGATCATTATCAAAGCAATAACAAAAACTAATACTACTTATTGAATGACTGTTTGTTTAATTAATTTCAGGAACTAATTCAGCCAGTTTTGACAAATAACACTAGTCCTTTTTGACCAGATTATTGCAGATTTACCACACGTGATCAAAAGCACTATTAAAAAAAACCCGCCCCATCTGGGATTGTCTTATCTGCGCCCCCAGGGAGCGTCGTATCACATCAGCTATATTAACTCTGCTAAGCACCGATTAACTGGCACAGACGTTTCCCCAACCCTCAGTGTAAAAGTGGGTCACTCACCTCTCGACTCTCGATCACAAGTTCACTGACACAACGCATGAACATGTTCTCTCCCTGATTGTCTTTTTCATTGCTGGAAAATAAAATATATATTTTTTTTAAACTGTGTATAGTTTAGGGTCAGCAGATTTACAGAACATGAGCATGAGAGTGTATTTACCGCAGGAAGTAGAAGTACTGCAGGGCTTCCCGTGGATCAGTGGATTCAAACTTCCGAGTGTAAAGCATGAGCAGACGAATAAAGTTGAGGCGACGCACCATTGGAGGGTCACCGGGCTCCTGACTCACTGCAAAGAACATGAGGACGGTTTAACTGACCCAAATCTCTCGAGACTCACGTGCGCGGATGAACGTATAAAAGGAGGGTGGTCGTACTCACACAGCTGAGCGCTCTGGCCGGACGACTTCAGCAGCAGCCGGAGCTCGTACAGCACCAACGCCACGTGCACGGCATGACTGCGAAGTCTCTCCACGCGAAACAAGAAGGCCACCGCCGCCTCAAACTGAGCTGTCAGAAACAATACCTGGAAGTACAGGAAGGGCTGCTGCCTCGCGGAGAAATGGGACTCTCCTGTGGGACGACAAGATGAGAGAAGAACGGTGGAGAATTAGAGATATAAAATGGAGACTTGTCAAAAGTTACAGATTCAACGTTACATGTTATCGACACAGTAGAAAACATGCTTCCCAGTACAACTACTGTACATTCCTTCTTTGCTTTCCACAATGAACGACAAACAGTATAGTCTTTAAAAAAGGCTGCGTATGAAAAATATAGTAGAAATATTAACGATAAATTAACGAACAATTGTAACTGCAGGTAAAAAACGGAGCTGCAAATAAACTAAACTATGAACATATTGTGCAGTTATGTGTTCATAAGGACTTTAAATATTTAAACTGTCGCATTCAAACAGAGGGAACCGACCTGTCAATCAAGCTGAGACCTTACACAATTAAACAAGGTTAGCCGAGTTCTGAAATACTGAAATCCCTTTGTGGGCGCATTGGTCTTTAATAATAATGACTTAAGAAACAGATTTGATTTCATTCGACTGCAGAACCGACAGACCAGGCTCCTCCAAGGGTCTGCATGTGCCCTGTCAACTTTTTCACTAGAAATCTGCAAACACTTTGTTGAGAGCAGGTACTTAGTCATCAAGTTTACTTTTTAATTATAATTCTTAATCCTCTTGTTGGCTGAAAGTTTCAGGAGTAGAACAGGGTGGACCATGTCAGCCATTTTGCAGCCTTATCTCAGACTTCCAGCATTTTAGTTCAAAAAGCAAGAGAGCATGAGAGCGAGAGAGGGAGGGAGTGATGAAGGGGGAAAAAAAGGATGAAGGAGGTGAGATAGAAGTGTTTGCATGTGTGTGTGTGCGTTTGGGGGAAGGCTGGAGCGGCGCGTGCAAACAAGAAATGACAAAGAATAAATATATCTGCGTGGAGGGGACATTAAGGAGGACAGAAATCAGTGGGAGGAAAAAGGGGCAACTCTGCATGAACAAGAACGAGGGATGAAAGATAAAAGGGTAGGGCTGGGATGCAGCAGACGGGTGACCAAAAAAAAACGCAGAAACAAATGAGTGAGTTCTGGCAGAATGTGAAAGAAATTGCAATTTTTAGGGTTTGCGTCCTGCTGTGAAACAAGATGGAGGACAACAAGGAGCGCTGCGCCAAACAACCGAGGCAGCAGAGCAGCAGAGAGAAAACAGAATGAGGCTTCAGGCTGCACTTCCCACAGAGCAGCAAGTGGGAGAGAGACGCTGAGAGAGTTAGTCTTATCTGAGAGAAGCAGTATCAGCCGATACAGAGGGCCACAATCGGGGGGGGGGGGCAGTGCTTCCTAAGGCTCATAGTCTCTGTTTCAGCCCATCAGATTTGTTGGTTGTTTAAGTTGGCAACAGATTTCTGATCTCTGTGAGAGCCCCTCGCCTTCTTCATGTTTGTCTACAGCTTAGAGGACTACTATACAAAGCTGCAGGTGCAGGATCGCCCACATGTGCACGGTTGTGTCATTTAAAAAAAAAAATTTTTCAAATATTTTTATTAGGGGGTAAGGCACAGTTGAACAGGAATAAACAAAAAAAGATATACAGTCTACCTCCTTTTTTTTTTTTTTTGGATTAAGAACAAAACAAAAAATCCACACAAAATAATGACAAATACATGAAAATTATTATATTCTTATATATAAGTAATATTTAAGTATTAAAGCTAAACAGTATGAATTAAAAAATAGATGAATAAAAAGGGGGAGAAAAAAAAAAGAAAAAAAACAAAGCAAAAAAAAAAAAAAAAAAAAACCCAAAAACAAAAGAAAAGTAATAAATTATAAATTATATTTATTTATATAATTATTATAATTATAAAAAGATAATAAAAAGGAGGAAGAAAGAGATGAATGAGAGAAGAGAGGGAGGGGGGGGGATCCGTCAATCAGGAGGCAGGGACTGGAGAGAGTGGAAGAATGTAAGAAAGGGAAGCCACTTATTATAAAATTTGTTGCAACTACCCTTCAGTGAATATTTAATCTTTTCCAGCTTCAGAAAAAACATGGTGTCGTTGAGCCACTGGGTACCAAAAGGAGCCTTAGTCGACTTCCAGTGGAGAAGAAGGTGGCGTCTTGCCAGTAAGGAAGTAAAAGCCAAAATGTCTATTTGATTGGTTGTGTCATTTTAGTTAAGATATCAAGAGCATGTACTCTCTTTCCAGTGAATGTTGGACGCCATGCCCCACACAATGAAGGCCTTCACGAGGGAACTATCTGAAAGGGTGGCCCTTAGTCCATTTTTGCAATATTCATTGCTTTGAGGAATCAGGGTAAAAACTGAATGGAGGGATTGGGGGAGCAGGACGATGTGGTTGGACTATACGACCCAGTTTCTATCAAGCTTGCTAAACTTTAACGCCGGGGCATTTAATCTACTCAGTTTAGGCTAATTAAAAGCGCAGCTGTTTGAGGCGGCCTACAGAGACGGGGAGTGGAAGGTGCCATTTGGTTTTCAGGAGGGAGCAGGTAAGTTGCACTTGGAGCACATCCCAGCTCCCAGCTCATAAAAGATTAACAACCATGTTGCTATTTTCACATTTGACAGCTTGGGAAAAAGGAATCCTCCAGTATTCTTCAGACACAAAAACTGTGTTCCTGCCTGCTATGACAAAACTCTGGCTGGTTGCCTATAGCGACAGTGCTGAGGGTCATGGGTACTGTAGTTTCTGAAGTTGTTCAGCAAAACTCAAATATTCTGAAACAAAGTTAAAATATTAATGGCTTTTTGTCTTAGTGCTGTTAAATTATTCAGCACTAAGACAAAATTATTCAGGAACCCCTGTGCTTCTCTTCCAGGAACAGTGAAGTTATTCACAGAAAGGTTTAAAATGAGAAATAATATTGGGCAATTTTACTTGAGAAAGATCTTGCTGGTCTGCTCTTTTTTCTCCTATAACTTCAGTAATTTGCTTTATCTTGGCTTCTTGCTCAGAAATTTAGCTTTTGCATTGATGTGACTCCATATACACAACTTTAATTAGCATCTAATATGCTATTTGCAAGTCATAACATATGTATGCATTCAGGAATTTATGGGTATGCAGTTCAGCCTGCTGAAAAATTGGAAATACAAAAGTAATCAAGTTAATGAAAAAAGAATATAGGATACAAAAAGAAAAGCACAAGTACAGCACATAACTGTGTGCAATATTATCTCAAGAAGTGAACCATGTCATAATGTATAATAATGTTGCACCTTGAGTTTTCCGGTTAATATCGATAACTAAAAAACTAAAAATAAAGTGCAGCCCTGACAGGTAGTCAAACACCTACCGCGTTGAGGCGACGCCGACCCAACGCAGACCGAGAGGGCTGTGATTGTTTTGCTTAGTAGCAACGCATTTCCGGTTCCGGTTCGTGAAGCAGTAGTGAACTCTCAGTGCTCTTTTCTTCTTGTGTGTGTGATTTTTTGGGGGTTGTTTTGTCTTCTTGCACAATAGTTGTCCTTATCTCTTTGATTCACTGTGACCGGAAGCTAAACAAAGTATCAACTAGCGCTCTGGGGCGGGGGGGGGGATATTGCACCGCGGCAAAATGGAGTGACGGAGAAGTCCGAAGGGTTCACGACGGCGTCACAGTGACGGTGTAGGGTCTGTGTAGGTGGAACCTTAATCAGGCTTTATTCTTTCATGAGCTGTATAAAACTGGGAAACAGATTTTTGAAATGGCACTCTTCCAAGAAAACGAGTTGCCTTGACATACTCAAAAAGTCTGCAACCACAAAAGTTCTGTTTTAACTTTTAAATCAAGTACCGGTAAGCGTATTTGTCAACAACATACAGATGGTTGTAGCCTGACAACAATCCAGAGCATGTGAGGCAATGAGCCAAAAGCAGCCCAGTTAAGTATCCTCCACGGGGGGCACATCTGCCAATTCTCCCAGTAAAACAGAAGAACGACTGGTTATCACAGTTCCCAATGAAGTTAAAGTGTATAGTTATGGCAGCAATGCATTCCCATACCATAATCTTCCAGCAGCTGCTTCTGTAACTGTGGGAGAGTGAGCCTGTCCTGAGGAGCACTGCTGTCATTGTCGTCAAAACACACCTGGTTCAACTGAAGAAAGACAAGATCTCACATAAGTGGGTTGCTGGTTATCAATAATGCAGGAATGTAACTGACAAAAATAAAAACATCTATAGTATACAGGGTGATGGAGCGACAGTGAAGCCCAGGATTATTTTGCACTAGTGCGATGGCCTACAACCAGCTGGTCCTTTCACCACTTCAACAGTAATGATATCTACTGTACCTTAAGCCAGAGATAGTCCTCTGTCTTATCAGCCACCTCTCCGTGGTTATCAGTGATGTCACATTTCCCAATCATGCAGTAGACGGCTCTCTTGTAGGGGTCGGCGCTGTTCCTCAGCACTCTGCGATAGTGAAGACGAAGCTTGTTCTCTGAAGTTGGAGAAAGGCTAGGTGGATGGAAAAAAAAGACAATTTAAGAAAATATGAAAGAAAACATTAGTTTGGTTAACCAATGCAGGATTTTTTTACACTCAAATAAAGACCAAGGCAAAATGTTACCGTCTATCAGGACTGTTCATGTACTCCTGAAACCAGCTCTTGAAGTCTCCCAGCTGATGTTGCACTCTGTTCACCACCTGCATGGCTGCATTCAGGTCACCACAACGCAGACAGTAGTAGATCACTGCCCACACCGGGTGGCCCTCGATCTCACCATCCTGATGCACACACATTTAATACAATGGTCAGTTCTTTTTCAAATTAATTTCAATGAATACTCTGTTTCATTACATAATATGAAGGTAACACTACTGGTTTTCAAACATTTTTTTATTATTGCCAGGTACTACTGCTTCTAAATATCATGAATATGTTGCATACATGCCCTCCTTTACAAGCAACGGTACCGTAATCAAGAAAACTCTTCCAACTTTGCAAGACCGTACAAGAACTGTACATGAGACTACGAATCATGCCGTGCCTGAACTTGGAACGGGGCACTCGCACTAGCCAAATGAACCAGTCTAGTACACCTTTAAATAGTTTGTGTACCTGCATGCCAGGTAAAGGCCCTGGAAGTTTGATGTTGAGGAAGCTGCGGACTAACTGGTATGTTCCCGGCACGCCTCCCAGATGGGCCTGATGGAGGTTCCCAAAGACGGTCACCATGGTGTAGTTTTTATAGCTGCGAAAAAGGAGACACAGTTCAACATATCTGGAGCAGCTGATATTACAAAGCCGTTTTTCTGGTTGTTATTGACAAAGTACATACAGCGGATATAAAGTTTATTTATATTTCACATTTAAAACAACAAAAGTTGACCAAAGTACTGAACAAATTTTACAGATAAACAATATCGATAAAGATACAAAGCTAAGAAAAGTCTACACACCCTTATGAACTTGCCAGTTTTTTAAATGTAAGAAATAATATAAATACCAAACTTATTGCATATTTACAATATTCCAACAAAAAGAAATCCAGAGGGGAAAAAAATATATTTATTAGGGATGTTTAGAAAAAAAAATGCTTGATTGCATAAATATGAACACCACTCCCAACTAACTCTGTAGAAGTCTTGTGGATAAATAATCGATCAACTTCACACATCTAGACTGGAATTTTGCAAGAAGGTTTAACGTCCTTCACTTCTGTGGACAGCTGTTTTTAAGGCACGTGATGGGTTTTTGATGAGAATGAGGCCTGAGGACATTCAGAACCATGATTTTCCTTTTCTGAAGCCATGTCTTGGTTGACTCTGATGTGTGCTTTGGGTCATGGTCATGCTGTAATGTTACATTTCTTTTCATTTTTAGCTTTTTGACAAGAGGACAGAAGATTCTGCCCTATACATCTGTTTATTTTCCCATCTATACTGGCAAGCACCCCACCGCCATGTTATAGTGTTGGTAAGGTTTTCCTCACATATACTTCCTTAAATCAAACATACCGTTCATAATTATGAGCAAAAAGACAAACTTTTGTCTCGTCAGACCACAGCACATTTTCTAAACATGCTTTAGAAACTGCATTGGTTTTTTTGGGGGGGCATAAGTTAGATTAGCTTGCATAATCTTTTTGGAAGAAACGACTTCCATCTTTCCCTCCTACCCCACATCCCAGACTTGTGCAGAATATGGGAGATAGAAGTCACATGCAAGGAGTGACCAGTACCAGCAGTTCCTTCAGTGTTGCTGGTGGCCTTTTGGTAGCTTCCCACTTAGGTATTCTCATCAGCTTTAGGGGGTCATCTTAACTTGTGCAGTGTCTCTGTGGCGCCAAATCTTTTCCACTTACTGATGATAGTGCTGAAAGTGTTCAATGTTACATTTAAAGGCTCCCATAGTATTTCATATCTCTCTCCTGATTGGTACCTTTCAACAATAATGTCTCACATTTTATGTGGAAACTGTTCGAAGCCTATGGCTCTCAGCAGAGCACAAAGCCAAGCATTTAACCACTGGTTTTGCTCACAGGACATCAATTTTTACCGATAGACAATATTTCTCCAAATCCCCATATTATGGTCACTTTGAAAGCTACTATAGTTACCAGGTAGGGCTCTGTTATTAGGCCTGTGTTGAAAAAAATCGATTTCCCAATTCTAAATCGATTCTCATATTAATTCCCTAAAAATCGATTAATATGTCTAAAGATCAATTTTTTTAAATTTTTTTTTAATTTATTGATGTACCGGTATTATATTTTTTTCATCATTACATTACAACTTTTGGTTATTTTTTTGGAGAATAACTGGTGCCATGTTTTTGCCTTTAAATATGTTTAAAGGTATGAAAACATTAAAGTGTTCAGTTATAATTGCATAAATTGTCTATATTTCATTGCTTTATATACTGTCTTGGGGTTACATTTGCAAAAAATGCTAAAAACCAAATTCTCAAAAATTAAAAACCAAAATAGACCGAAAATGGAACAATAAAAACGGAATGTGGGAAAAATTAAAACCGATTTCATCCGTCTCTGTTTGCTGCCCTGGATCTGTTTGATCATTCTGACCCACGATGTTTCTGAAAGCAGTTCTATCAGCATTCTGGGAGCTGATTGGTCCTTACAGCATCATTAGCTGCCAATACTTGCTATTGAATCTCAATATAATACTAGTATTCATATTTTGCATAACTACAGTCATATAATTCATGCAACAACTCAAAAAATAGTTTTAATAACACTAACCCAAATCAATATCGGAATGGAATCGGATCGAATCAAATCATGATAATGATTTAATTTGATCAATTTCATTCCACTATAAATATTCCAGATTCAAAATGCATGTAATACCAAATTGCTTAAAAAACAAACAAAAAAAACACCACAAAATAATGCCGTATATAATGCCATCTGAATATACACTAGCGTTTAACCTTGTACCAGAATCTACATTAACATCCCACTATCAATGCTAACTAGGTTTGGAAAAAAAAACTGTCTGAAAACCCCACTGAAAATAAAATTTGTGGCATCTTATACTTATATGAACTCTTAATGGCTCTCTTCCTGCACATTTTGGCAGTTGAAGTTTTATTAATTACAGACTTTGGCTGCATAACAGCTGCTACCAAGGCAACAAAGACAGCAGTGTTTGCTGTTGTATGTTCACATTGTTGTTTACATCCTTGTTAAGCCACATCTGTGTGCTGTGTTCGGGTGATGGTCACATGATGCCGGTTTGGCAAATCAGGGAAGAATGTGTCGTGACCCAGCAGCGCAAATCAGATCTGTGCAACTTCATCACTGTTTTCAGATAGCCTTAGCAAAGGTTTTACGATTTCAAATGAAAACATACTAGCCTTAGAAAACTGTATATCCACCATTTATATCCATGGGGTTAAGAAAAAAAAACACAACAACAAAACCATACTTCTCTCTGAAGAAAATGCATTCCCATTTACCTGTTCTCCAGGAAGTTGAGCCCCTGGCGTACAAAAGCCATCTGCATTTCAACTGAAGTGCGACTCTTGAGGGTGTCTTTAGCTGGAACCAACAACACATCTGTCATCTGCTTCACCAACAGCCACATGTCAGATACGTTCTGGAGGACAAAGTAAGTGATTAACATTAACATAATATGTACGTGTCCTTATGAAAAAAAAAATATTAATTTCCAAAGGAACAATTATATAATTTCCATGACCATTCAAAACATTTAACATAGCAATCCATTAATCATTGAATGCCACTGCAGGAACAACAAGTCTTTTTCTTTCTTTAATTCTTTATCATATTCACATGTATTTTATGTCTCAAAACATTTGTTTGGGACAATATTTCATGTGTGAGGAAAAAAGTGAATTGACCTATTATTAATCAATTATAATCTTATTATCAGCTGTTTCTATCCATCTCCAAGTGTTCAAGCATGCTGTGTGATTTAAGTACAGAACTTTCTTTTGAAATGGTTATTATGACATGGTTCATGGTACATTTGTAAATAAAGGTTTACTGTAAATGCTTTCTATCCAGTGATGAGTGTGTATGTTATAGTCTGACTATGTAAGCTACTATGTTGCCAATATATGTACCAAGAGACTATTTTATTCAAGCTGCACAGTTAAAACAGTTACAGGATGATACAAATATGGAAAAGAACCAACATCTCCAGCCAGAAATAAAGGAAAATAATTGGTGCCAATTATTCTAAGGGCCAGAGTTTCTTGAATGTCCTCTCTGGGAGTACCTTATCTCATCATCCTCAACTAACCAACAGCTAAGAAAACTTGCACAGCACAGCAAAACATCACAAAGAATAATTTAGGGATTAATACAGTAACAACAAATTTTATTACAAATAAAAACAAATTCCAAACATTTTACTTAATCTCACCCTTTTTCAAGCTCTGGTAATTTACATTAACAAACCTTTGAATAATATTCTTTCATGAGGGCATGAAAAAAAACCCCATATCTGACAAAGAGATAATTTCATGTTAACAGCACGTGTGACAGATGTTCTTACCTTGTCATCCAGGCTTTCTGCGACAGACGCACATAAATCTCCCAGATTAGGTTGAATATGCCCATTGACTATCTTCTCATTGAAAATGTAGATCTGAAAAAAGCAGAGGTAGAAAATATAATAATAAAAAAAAAACAGCCCAAAGGCAATCAGGTTAAATTTTCTCAAATTTCCACCCTCAACTTCAAAAAGGTAAAACCAAATCCTATGACCATCGAGTGAAATGATTCGCAATGAAAAACAGTAAAAAAAGAATCAAAATGTTGAGCAAATCATCAAAGAAAATAACAAAAACCAGACAAATGACACCACATGCAATGTGTCGACACATGGTTGGCTGGAAGGAAAAGCAATGCATCATCCAGCAGATCAGGGACAAATATAGAGTGCAAAAGAGAAGGTCAGTCAGGATGATGAAGGCGGGACTGATGGTGAAAAGTGGTTTACCCCCCTCTGCAGTCCAGCCAATCAATATTTTTGATCTGCTACTTCCTGGCTCACTTTGACCCCATTTCAGCCAAATGATCAGACTGGATTCAAGTTAAACTAACAATGAGATTCAACTCACATCATTAAATTCTCTTTAGATCCACCATATTTTTCTGTTGTAGATTTACTCAAGTAGAAACATTCAAATATCCAATAGAAAATTCATGCAATGCATAAAAATAAAACAAAATGCATTGAAATGATAAATAAGTGTGATTATAACATAAATAATATTAACTGGTTATAGATAATATTAGATGACGTATATCTGCCAGTAGATAAGACACATGTGCGTTAGCATTTGTCCCCTTGGAGAAGAAAAAAAAAGCTAGCTCTGTGATCTTACAAGGACTTTTAATGTGCACAGAAATTACGTGATTGATGCAGACTCACCTGTCGTCCATAGGCCACCTCCACGCTGTCCAACGCACTCCTCCCTGGAGTGGTCACTTCACTCACAAAGCTTGGCTTTAACAGACAAAGAAAACCACAGAAGACTTAAAAGCTACTCTAGCACTGAAGTCACGTATTGCTGAATTATTTGATTTATCTTGCCAAATAGGTTGAATTTTAAGTATCTTTCTAGATAAAAGGTCAATCTGTCCAGACAGTTTTCATAGCCTTGCATGCTTGGATATACTCCTACAGGATAAAACACAACCTTATTTTACTCTGAGAGAAACTAAAAATAGCATTAAAGAGTTTTTGATTTTAAAAAAATGCTATTTTGGAGAGTTAAATTCATGTGGAGACATTTGAGTGTACACAGCTAAGAAATCTATTTGTGGTTGGCTTTGAAGTAGACATCCAGAGCAGGAAATTAAAACAAAAATAAAATCCAGGTGCTTTTTTGAGTCACTCAATATCTTATTTTTAAACAATCAACACGTTTGGTTACTACTATGACATCACCATTGCAGAATCGATATTATTATAACAAATAAAAGTGATCCAAGTCTGACTTAATATAATTTAAACACTGGCCATCTAATTTTGAAGTGCCGACCGTGACAGTGATCCACTGTTAAGGTGAAACGTCTTAACTCAACCTGTACATATAAAGACAAAGTCCCCAGTACACACGTCTTCATTATTAAAAACTTCAAGTAGTGGGAATCAAGTTCTCAGTCAAGAAACATCAATTTTTAATGACACGTAATACAAAACAGGAGGTGCCCCGCAGTTAATGGATTAATCTTTTTAAAACCAATGTATAGTTAAAGTCACTATAAATTTTAGTAAGAACTTTAGCAGGTCTCTTTACACCTGAGGTGTGATCTGTGTGTGTGGGGATTTTTACCCTTGAAGTTTCCTCTGAAACGGCCCTGCTGCATGTCTCATACCTCAACATCTTGGCTGAAGTCCAGAGCATCTTCTCCGGCTCCGAGTAAAGTGTGCAGCACTCTCTGCTTCACCTGCTCCCATTGAACCAGCATGGACTCACGATGGTACTCTTCAGCCAACAGAAAAGTCTAAGTAGGAAACAGGAATGCAGTTGTACACAGAGAGGAAAGATTTGGTTAATTCCGTCTGCATATTATTTTATTTATACAATAATTTGTATTTTAGTGAGATATTTGTGTAAATAAAGTATACTATAGATCGTAATTATCATTTGATGAGTTTACACAATAGTGTTATCAGTCTGTTATTATTTTATCACGCATAAACTCTTAATAAAATCTACAATGACTCTTATTAGGCAAATGCACCAACTTCAATTTACTGTTCACCATTTAATGCTAACCTTAAATATTACCAGTGTTACCTAATCCTAACCCAAATTGAATTTACACCTTAGCTCCAACTCTAATCAGGAGTCCAGAAATAATATTCTGCTTTTTAAGGCCTGGGCTTTGGTCCTCACAGGGACTTCGGGCCCCAGCAAAGTCAGTGATTTTACCACAAGGTTCCCGCGTTGTTACAAAAACAAGAACATGCATACACACCCAGAGTTAATATTGAGATAAAACCTGATACATATACATTATGCTATAACAAACAATAATACTAAAAGAATACCACATCTATTAAAGACAAAAACCAGATTTAGCAACATACCCCCACCAAGACTGCAGCACTCAAGTGCAGTCTATTTGAAATGCCCACCGAGACTTAAAAGTGAGATAATTGAATGTGAGATAATTGAATCTACCGCTAAGAGAGTCACAAATTTGGACTGCAGCCAACCGACACCGCGTTAATGCGGTGCTGAAATGTGCCATTTCAAGTCCAAGCATCACAAGATCTAAATAATACAATAAGGGCTGAGCAAGAAAGCAAGTTTGTTTTTCAGTCGTAAATTACTACAGAGAAAAATATTAGTTGCTTTTTAAGCGATAATAAAAAAGAGCGAGAGAAAGACAACCGCCCGCAATTTTACCTCAAAGTCTCAAATAATGCATTTCCAATTACATTTTCTGTGATGTAAAACCTAAAGCAGCGAGATAGAAATCTGCAAATTATCCAACATCTGCTTTCTTTTTAATCCTGAGTGGATTATTTTTTTTCCCACCCTTGAGCACACATCCTTTTTCCTCTCTCAGGGAGC
Source organism: Cololabis saira (assembly GCF_033807715.1). Classification (NCBI taxonomy): domain Eukaryota; kingdom Metazoa; phylum Chordata; class Actinopteri; order Beloniformes; family Belonidae; genus Cololabis; species Cololabis saira. The sequence continues at coordinate 23,763,114 of NC_084591.1, read as the reverse complement.
AGAGAGAAATAATGGGACTGGTAGCTAATTAAACCCAGGGCCTATTAGCTCGGCACATCAGGGAGGCCATTTCAAAATCATTCCCTGAAGGCTCACGCCAGACAGACTTTCAGATTGCAGCAAGCACAAAAAGTTTGCTTAAGTGTCCATGATATTCGAATATCCATGATAATCAGATTCCCATTTACATTCACGTCGTAGTGTTGAAAATGAATACGTTTGGAGAAGTACAACAATGAAGGACAAATGCCTGTGACAATCACGAGTAATTACAGCATCCAGACCTGCATTTGTGAACATATCCAGTTTGCCTGGAGCATGAAATGATAACAATATGAAGACATGCGTTTTGCAGGTCTGCCAGAGTCTATAGATGCCTGTGAACTGGTTTTCCACACAGCAGGAATCAGATTATGTTGCTCTGTTTTGAGCGGAGGAGTAATAAGACTGAGCAGATACTGACCCTGCGGCGAGACTCTTCGATGGCTGACAGGAGGGCGTTGTCCCTCTCGTTCTTCAGGAAGCCCTGCGATTGAGTCAGAGACAGAACGAGAAACACGGATTGAACGTGAGAAATGGGGACAAACCGGGGAGAAGAAGAAAGAGAGGTGGACGTGGAAAAATATTATCAATACTAGTAAAGAGAAAACAGAAAAACTGCATAAAGTTCTGGGGTGACAAATTCAGCATGTGCACAATCATTTGCTCCTCTGGATATAAAACCTGCTTCTCAGTTTTCGATCGTATTTCTTCTGCTCTCTTCAGTCAGGTTTAGTGCGACTGCCATGTAATACAAAGAGTGCAGACAACAGGGGAGTACATGCATTTTGCCCGCATTTTTGTTACGAGACAGCAGAGCCTCCATTTTGGTTTCGACTCAAGATGGCTGCTGCAGCAAAGATACCGACCTGGTCTGAACCTCTGTCTGAGGCGGTGACTATTCAATCCTTACAAAGCAGGAAAAGCTTCTTATCTTAAACACAAAACACGAGCTGTTAGAATAGCACTCATACTGATTGGAAATAGAAAGCAATGTCTTCCAAGTCTAAGGACTTTTGTTTCTAGTCTAAAAAAAGATAAAATCCTTTACTATGTTTTAAAATTGGGCAAATATGAACAAGGACATGATACATTACATCATGTGATGATTTATTTTCACAAAAACCAATATGCCACATGATGCAGTGGCTTGCAGAACCATCTTTAGCAGGAGTAACTTAGTAGTTTTCTGTATAACGATATTCCATAGCAACTATGAGTCTTCCACGTAGTTACAAAGACATTTTGGGCCACTCTTCTTTACAACATTGCCTCATTTCACTGAAGTTTTTTTTCACTGCTGGTATTTGTGTACACCGGTCTCTTAATGTCCTGCCAGAGCAGTTTAATATGGATAAGGCATGGTTTATTTCTATAGCACAATTCACCAACAAGGTGATTCAAAGTGCTTTACAAATACATTAAAATAAATAAAAAGCATCACTTAAAGTTAAACTTTTGACTTTTGATTCTGCTGTCTCTACATGTTTATATTCTTTTTTTTAAGCCAATATGATGTAGGTCTGACATGCTTGGGCTCATCATACCATTGCACAAACCATTTTTGGCCATGTTTCAGTTGTAAAACAATTACATTTCACTCAAAAATATCTTATTCAGAAAAGTTCATAGTCAATTCGGTCGCTGCGAGGTGCCGATATTCTGTGGCAGTAAAACAAATACAATCATTAGTAGATACTTTCTTGTATTCAAAGAAAATCATGTAAATTTTACCTCATTATCAACAGAAATGTCACTGTACAAGTGTGTGTGTCTGTGTGTGAGGGGGGGTATCAGTGAATATCAAATATCAAAGCTCCAGCTGTCATATTTTGTAGCCACTGAATAGATTAAAGATTGATGCCTTATTTGAAACATGTAAGCAATCTGAAAGGTGTTTCCACTTCTTGCTGTATAAGAACTGTTGGATAATGATATATTAATGTAGCAATGGCAGGTTTGGTCAAATCCATCTTTGTACCTGCAGGATCATTTTTGTTTGAAGACCAAGCACTTTGTGAGAGAGAGTATTTATTAGATACAACTATGCTTTACAGGGATGTCGGTGCTCTTGGCTACCACCCTTTGATCTCTTCTCGTATGTGTCCATGTTGCTACATCTTCAGTCTCATATCTACCCCTCCCACACCTCCTCCTTCACTCATCTCAGAGCAGACACAATGAGAGAAAACTGAGAGCATAAATTTACACATAGCAGATTAATAACCTTATGAAAAATGTAGTAAACAAATTAACTGATAACTGCATAATCAAAAATTACTTTTCATACTCGTTTAAATATTAGCAGTCTTGTCCGCTCTATAAAAAAATGAGAAACGTGATATAATCTAAACTGATGATGTAATATATCTTTCATAAAGCTTATCAATATGCACTTAGAAAATATTCTTGTACTCTGATTGAAAAAGATGCTGATGAAATACTCAGTTTTCCTTATGCATGCTGATGTAGCCTGATGTTTAACGGGGAGAGCAGTTTGTTGTCTTTGATTAATCTCACAACTAGTAGCACTCTGGTGAACAGAATATGAATGTCCGTCCATCCATATTATAAAGTAATAGATATCCATCACATCTATAGATTATCTATCATAATCTATGCATTCATCCAGCCCTGCTTGTTCCCATGTAGGATCACGGCGACCTGCTGGAGATATTCCTGCTCTCTTCGGGCAAAAGCAGAGCTACCTTTGGACGGACAATCACACGTATTTGGACCCTAAGAGGAAGAAAACCCCAGAGAAAACCCATGCAAGCATGGGCAGAACACGCAACCTCCACGCGGTAGAACCCCTTCTGAGACTTGAACCAGGAACCTTATTGCCCTGAGGCATCAGAATATTGATGTTTTATACAAATGCGTTGCATTGTCTATGTTTTTTGTGTCTTAAATTCAGTCAAGCACTCAGAGGAATGCCTCAAATTACATATTGATTGCTAACATTTTTTTAATAGAAAGCTATGATGAGCCATTTGTGACTCGTGTAGGTTCTGCAAAAGTATTTGCTATCTGATCTATTTTTCATTTTATATTTCAAAGTATAAATTCTTCTACAGTGACAACTATAGTGACATGTTAAAACTTCATAAGAAGGTGCTCTGCCACCTAACAAGGGAACTTGTCAAAGTAGAACAGCCGGGATGTGTCACACATCAGATGCTGCTACTTACTCTTCAGAAAGAAACCACACTTACTTACATCGTAGCAGGAAGTGACAGTATTCTTTAACTCCTACATATTTTGTACCGAATACATTTATGTAGTCGAAGCAACGTTATCTAATTTACTTGTTATTTACTAAAAATCTACTAGTTTAATTCAATCGAAAAAAGGTTAGTTTTTTTTTCTCCTGTCCTCAACATGTACCATTTTGGTCAGTTTCTAATGCCCCAAGCTTTCTCCCCTGGCCCTGTACCTCTGTCTTTCTTGGCCCATCTCACTTGCTCCCAGGAGAAGTAGAGAATAGGTCTATATTTAACCACTCCAACCAGAGAGTAGCTCAGGTCAATGCTCTCTGGAGAGGTGCACTGGAAAACAAATATGTATGGAACAGAACAGAATAGAAGGTCAGGCGATACATCCATCAGGGGCGGGATTAGTCATAGCAATGACTGTTAGTGTTCCAGTAAATTGGAGAAAGTGAGACGATTATGATCTAAACCAGAAAAAAGCCAAGGGTACGGGGGTTGACTGGATGGAGGAAAGTGACTTCAAAGAAAAAAGAAAAGAAATTATACCAGTTGAGATCCATTGGACTTAACTTCTGAGACGTGACCTCAGCATTTTCACTTAAAAGGAGGTACAAGATTTTTTATTAATGTCATTTTGTTGTGCAGTGCCAGCTGCACTCGTACTGCCAATGGCTCTGCCAGTGCCTATACACCATTTTTGGTGCCAAATGTAAACTGACAACTTAGCCAAGAGTTGTTGCCAGAATTCCCATATGTCTGACACGAAAAAGCATTTTGTTGTAAATTGAGAAGTCTTTTTGGCACATTAGCCTTTATGCAACAAATACTAAGAAAACTGATTACACCAAGATTTTTAGACTCGTGTACAAATGCATACAACTGGGCCACACCTAGGTAGCATCATTTAAGCGTCTCTAGTTTTCACAAAATGCCTTCTACTGTGTTAACCTTTCACACAACCACTCGTGCAGTGCTTTTTCCTATGTCCTGTGAATATTCTTTCTATATAACATGCATTGCTTTTGGTTCTACAATGGGCATATTCAGAGCAACCTTGGGGTCGAAGGCAAGAACAATCGAACATGTGGGCCTCCACAATTTCTGACAGTCTACGTATCTCGTTTCTTCGTAAAAGATCATGTTTCTGTGGAGAAACTTGCCAGTTTTACTTTTTTTAACAAGATTTTGTCTCATCTCAAACAGATTCAAGTTCATTGTTGTCTCAATCACTTTTGCTGTATGATATGGATTATAACCACACCACTGACCTATTTGGCATGTTGAGTCTGAGACACCATAAAATGTTTGCCCTAAACAAATATTCATTTGAAACAGGTTTAAAAAAAAGAATAGATAGCAAAAGAGAAAAAGGCCTCATCTTTAACCATGTTAAAGATATTCAAATGGGATGTTTTAGTGAAGACAACTACATGTTTGTTGCGCTTAATAATCAATTTAGCACAAGGCAGTTGGTAAAGAAGAAGTACGTTTCTATTGCCCCACCCCTGTATTGTGTATCATGAGAGATCTGCAATCCACTGGGAACACCCACAGCCTGCTGGCCAAATGGCCCAGAAGCTTCTACAGAAATAGGAACGCCGCCATAGAAATTAATAATGGTTGATAAGTCAGGAAACTCTACATTGATACTGAATACAGTTGCTGAAACAAGGCCAAGTCTGTCTTCAAATTCAGATATAACGGATGTATTTTTTCCTCCGATGTGAAGGTATTATTAAAGCTATACTGAAGGCAAATAGGTAACATTAATTTTAGGAAACTGCATAAAGCTGATCGGAAGAATATTTCTGTTTATATGTAAATGGGTTACAGCACATATGTAAAACTGTACATGTCGATCTCTCTGTGACTGACATCTTTTTCGTTACCAGTTTTCAAGATGGTCACAGATGCCAGTACATTATTACAAAGCAATCTTACTACACTGTATATTGAGGTAAATCAGCAATTTTCGGTCTCTTAAAATCTGGTCTCTAGAAATCTGTGAGGTTGCACAGGACATAGTCACGGAGAAGTTAACCCATTCAAACCTAAAGCTTCATATAAAACAATTAAAAAAAAAGGGGGGTCTTTTATTATATTTTATATTTTTGGAAAAACTTAAATCTCTTCCTTAAAGCCTGCTATTTTTGATTTTCCATCAAAGAATGACAAACATCACATAAAAACATTTGATTGATTGAACCCTCTGCTTTTATTGAAAATCACTTTCATTTAAATATACATATTTCAAAAATAATAGTATGCTTGTCTAGAAAATGTGTATGTTGCTCTGGTTTGAAAGCTAAAACCACAAATATGTTACATCAGGTCATAATGAGTTAAAGGGGGAATGAAGGGATGAAGCCCTGTAGACTTTGCAAGTCATTGTGAATGTAAAAGTAGGAGATATTTGGCATAAAAAGCTGACCACTGCCCAAGTAAATGCAACGAGAAACCCCACCCGTCGATTTATCATTTCCTGCAGAGAAAAAAAAAAACCTTAAAAAGGAAAAAATATGACATTGAATGTATATGTATAGATGCTTTTTGGTCAATAATGTTTAAAGACCTGGCATAAAAGCATAATTTATGCAATCAGCTCCATCATACATACATGTCATACATGTCACACCATCAGACAAGCGATATAGAGAGAAAGACAGGTGACAATTTGTGTCACACACATGTGAGGGAGTGTGTGAATGTATATCCGTGTGTGGGCAATACTCACTCATGCTGATAGCCTTCATGCCTGCGTCACAGACTCACACATAAGAGGTTACGATGACAAGTTTAAAAAGAAAAAAAAAAAATGTTTATCGTCTCTTTTTCAGATTCTAGGTATTTAGACTTTGACAGCCTACAGCACTTTGCTTCCCTGCTCTTTATCAAACTGTGTGGCTGTGTCAGTACAGCAGCAGAGGCCATCGTGCTTGGGCGTGTTCCCTGTGCCCTGTGGAACCGGCATGGCGGTCCACTTGCAGCCTCCCCCCGATCGAAAGCAGGCCAGTGACTCTTGCGTGTGAGCCGGAAAAATCAAGTGAAAGTGCCACATCAAGACAAACTGGAGGTGGTTTTATTGTCGGAGGGCTGTACCAACTGAGCATCAGACACGGGGGGGGATCCAGGAGAAGGAACTATAGAATTATATAGAATATCTGCTCGTGCCATCATCTCCTACCGCCCATCCTGAGCAGCCAATCTCCACCTCCTCTCTCTCCCTCTCTTTCCTCCAGTTCATCCTCCCATCTCCAACAGCCCCCTGTCTCCTCCCTTCTACTCATTTTCTTCCCTTTTTATTCAACTATGTATCCATCTTTCCTCCCTCCCCTCCCTGTGCTCAATGCAATTATAGTAATGGATTTTTTTTCCCCACTTGGTTGATGGCTTCCGACATCCTGTCTTGAAACGAGGCTAATCATGCTCTTAAGGGTCATGTTTAGTTAATGAAGGGTTTGGGAAGCACATGGGGGAGGAGAGGGTGGAGGGCATTCCTATATGAAGACTCACTATAGTCGTGCACGCGCACACACAAACACACAGAGCAGGCACATTAATCGACATATCCACTTGAAGTTTTATCCACATGTCAAATATCATTCACACACCCAGCCACCTTTTTTACAGGAAGGCAAGCAAGAAATAACACTAACCCATAGAGACAAAACTGTATTATATATGCATTAATCCATTCAGAAGTACACAGAAAGACACTGTACACACATATGGTTGGTAAATGACAGGGATACAGATATGTCAAGACCACAATAAGCTCACACAGAGGGCACACGCTTTTCCTGTGAAGCTCTGTCAAGGCTATTTGTTCATTGCAGCAAAGCTATGGTCTTAGCCAACTGCATCCACTGAATACACGTTATTATTGCTGAGAGACTTGTGTACAAGTAAGAACCTGGGGTGGGAGGGGGTGTTAATGGAATATGGTCGAAAAATAAATCATATGGAACAGTAGTTGTAGAAAAAAGGCGTGAGACACAAAGGAGGGAGAAAAATTACTTTAGCCAGTCACCATCTAGTGGTCTGGCACCATTTGCCACTTTGCCTCGCAAGTTTTATTTTTCTACTCATTTCATGTGAGCTCTTTTTTTTCCTCATTTTCACCACGTACCCGCTTGTAAAAAACCTTCCCTTTTTTTAAATACGCTAAATAGTGTATGACACAGAAGCCAATAACATGGAAGGGTTGCATCCTGAATCACACACCCACATAGATTTATTTCAGGGTTTGAATGTCAACACCAAACTAACACGAGGTATCACAGCAATGTTAAAGCGACACTACGTAACTTTTCCACCTTAATATCATATTTCCAGAGTCATTGTGATGGTACATCAACTTCCAACAGGTTTAATGACACCTCTGTCATGGTCTGGGGGGGTCTGTATCACCTTCACTGGCACTATGTAACTTTGAGGAGCATGGTAGGAACCCTGCCACACTACAAAACTACAAATCTTTACGGCTTTGACTGCTTTACGGCATACGTCATTTCCCCCTCCTTCCCGATTCGCAGTCGAGACGAAAATGGGCGGGGCGTGGATCGCAGCTCCGCAGAAGCTGGTAACCCGTTGGTGTGTTGTGGCTGCAGCAGCTCCACACAACAGACGTGGGGAAAAGATCGCTAATGGTTTAACTTTTCACCGGTTTCATGCTCGGAGGCAGAACCACGCAGGCCAAGTATCTGATATAACAGAGTGAAAGAGTCATCGGCTCGCTTGGATCGCGGCTGTAACGACCAAACCTTTCACACAGTAAAGCCTGAATTATGGTTCTGCGTTAAATCGACGCAGACCTACGGCGTAGGGTACGTGGCGACGCGCAACGTATGGTGCGTGTCGCCGCGTACCCTACGCCGTAGGCTCTGCGTCGATTTAACGCAGAACCATAAATCAGCCTTAAACCACAAACACTCACACAGACTGGGTCGGATCAAAACACGGGTTTTATTCCCCACTACGCCAGCTAAACGCAGTTGCTGGCCAGCTCTCTGCGGTGCAATTAACCCCAATCTTCAGATAAAACTAGTTTGTTCAGGAAAAAATATTAACTCTTATTTGTAGCTGCAGAGGAAAAAAATAATCTCACGAGGAAAACAAAAATATTGCTCACGCCTCGGAGCCTCTTCAGCATAATATAGCAGTCAAAAAAAAAGAAAAGAGAAGTAAGAGGGATACAAAACATGCACTGTATGTTGTACTATTATACAAATTTATTGAAACACATGGCGAGTCAAACATTAACAAAGCAGCTGCCAAACACTGCTAAACAAGGTGGCCGGAGACGGTGGTTCTGCAGAACTGCGGCAGTAAATCCTTTCTAAAGAGTGGCGCTCCATTCTTTAGTAGGGATTTCATATGGATCCAAACCGTTAATAATCATTATTTTCTACATATACCGCTCTCTGGCTTCCTTGTTTAAGGTATCCCGGTAAATTCCAGTTCCTTTCCAGCAGTTTAACATCTTTTTTTTGCGTTCCGTCTGTTCACTTGGTGAAACAGAAAAGCGTCCCGTCTTCTCTCAAAACAAATGCAGCGACGGGACAGGAGTTTTCCAGCAGTACGCGCTGGTGCTCATGGGAAACGTAGTGTTCTTTCTGGTAAAGCACTACCGCTTTTGTCCAAAAGATGCCGCCAAACTCAGAAAAGCTGAAAGTTACGTTGTGCTGCTTTAAGTCCCCCTTTCCAACTAGGAAGCAGGATTTACACCTGTGCAAGACAGGACTAAATTATTAAATAAAAGGTTAAAAAAATTATTAAATAATAATGTTAATGTAAATATTTATATAAAAGCAGATGATTATTACTTCTGCATTTAGTATCCAACAAAGTTTTCCTCAGTGACTGCACTTCAGATTAACCTACAACCTCATATTTTACTAAGCATTTAGGTGCCTTACGAATAAAGACTGACCTGAGGACATAAGATGTCATGCGTTATTTGACATATAGCACAAAATATACACTTTGGAAAAAGAATTAACTCAGCTTTAGACGTGTTGCATTTTTATTTTGACAATTTATTGACTATGTTTTAACTACTGCTGTTTATAGATCTTGGATGTATTGATGTATTTGAAAAATTATCATTGAAACATTATCAAAAAAGTACTTGTACTATGTTGAAAATAACACAGCTGTGAAATGTTGCTTGGCTCATGAAAAAAATCTTATAGAAAAAAAAACAACCAAAAAACAAGAGAGATCATCTAAAAACATATTGACAGCTAAATATCTTATTGTTGAATAACCAGCCCATTGTATGTGAGGTCTGGAAAAGAATGGCCAGCACATTATTTGCAGGTTCCACATTGATGAAACTCTAAATCCAGCTTTCTATAGCAATCCCCGCTAGCTTGCGCTGAACTATATATACACACACAGACACATCATTCACACTCCACTTCCCTCTGAATGCATGCAAGGAGCCGCATAGGCAAGTATCAGCTCACTCATGCACAAACACGCAGACATTCATAAATTATAGCAGCACGTTTGCATTTCCTTTGTGTCCACTCTAACAACCCCAAGTTCTTCAATTCCCAAGGTTTCCAAGCTTTAGATAGAAAAAGAGAAAAAAAGAAGCTGAGTTAAGAGAGACTGCGTGTTAGGAGGGATGCAACCATCAGCTTTAGACCCTAGGCTACGTATGTTCAACGGATCAGTTACCAGCCAGACATAAATGATACACACTAAATATGGTGACATTAAAGGCATGGAAATATATCCAGTATGTCAATTTTAACAGTGTAACAATTTGGTGTGTCAATCTGAATTTTTCCAGAAATGTATTCAAATTATAAAACAGAACAATTTCACAATATTAACAACTAAGATAAAAGTGCTGGGTTTAAATGCTCATTTATTAAATATAACAACAATAACACCAATAATACTGTTATTACTACTAGTATTATTATACTAAATTACTACTACTACTACATTTAATCTTGCAATTATTTATATTCCAATAACCTGTGTTCACAGAAATTAGATAAAGGATTGTATGTTATTATTAATCTCTGTTGTCCTTTATTAGCTGCTGACAACTCACAATTCTCCAAGTTTTTTAGGATATACAATGTATTTTATTTTTTTTCTTCTATTCTGTGAAATACTTTGGTATAAATGTGTCAGATAAATAAAGCTGACTTTACAGCTGTTCCAGTTATGTGGTTGAAAAAGACCAAGAATAACGAAATAACTTTTCTTGAAACAGTGGGGATGTCTCCCTCTTTCTAAGACATGTTTAGTTACTGGAGATGCTTGTAAATTTCACTTGCAAATGTTAAGTCAAAATCATGGCAACTTCTGTGAGCCCTTTGGTCCCTGTATACTTGAAGACAGAACCAAATTTTCCATGCTCTACGCATTTGGTTTGACCAGTTATCTGGGGATAGACTTCATCAAGACTGGATACAATCACAAGATGTTAATGATTTAAATGGACAGAATTATAAGAAGTAACCATGGTGACAAAGGTGCGCTACACAGAGATCAGAAGGTAATGTCTGTGCTTTATGCAGATGATGACGTCCTTCTAGCAACATGGAAGGAAAGGTGATGGTTATTTTAGAGGTTTGCAGCATGGTATCATACAGCCAAGCTGTAAATAATCACTATCAAATGGGAGGCCACAGTTAACTCATGTGGAAAAAAAAAGAGGTTTTGTCCCTATGACAGACTGGCATAGTTTTATTATGATTAATTTTAATATAATTAATTTATGGAGTTTTATATGTTGGTCGGTGCTGAATATCTTGAGTGCTACCAGAATTACATTACTGGAAGGTTTGTTAACAAATGAAAATGTTTTGCGAGGTAAATTATCTTTATCCATCTCTCATTATGATACCCATACCTAACAAACAGATGGACTATTGCCAAACTTGAAGGGTCTCGTGTAGAATATGTGTGTTATGCTTCTGTAACAGGTCTATGTGCATGTAACACAACTTTCCTTTACTGTATTTATTATTTTTTTTATTATTATTAACAGTGAAACACATTTTTCATAGCACGTGCACAAATGTGACTTGTAATTATGTCCTGCATAAAAAATGTGTACACATATATCCACTGAAAATGCAGCAATTATTATTTTTATAAAAAAGGACAAATATAATACGAAAAGGGGTTCCATTAAATGTTTTTCCACTCTAAAAAAGGTAAAAAAAACAATTTGCCTCTTCCTTATTTTAAACCTTTAAAATGAAGCTATAATGGAAATAAATATGAAAAACTATGTAGAGATCAGTTTAAGCTGTGCATGAAATATTGTGCTGGTAGTCTTAAAATGTTTAGTTAGGCGGGGGGGAAAAGCTGAGTCTGGACTCCTTTGCCTTCAACATTGAAGGCAAACAATTTCTTCATTGTATTTATTGTTGTGAAGTGACTCAGACTTTCTCAATAGGATATTAAATAATGTCTGTGTCTGTGTGTGTGTGTGTGTGTGTGTGTGTGTGTGTGTGTGTGTGTGTGTGTGTGTGTGTGTGTGTGTGTGTGTGTGTGTGTGGTGGGATGGAAAAGAACTGATTAGTTCTAAATTGTCTTAGTTTTAAATAATTTCACAGTTTTGTCATTTCAAGTATTTATGGTTTGCTTTTTGTGGCTCTTGCAGTCAGAAACCCCCATTTGGATCAGCTTCACAATCAGTCATAAATAGCTATTAGAGCCAACTGCGTAAAAATTACTTAATGGTTTTCATTAAAAAAAAGCCCTATTGTCTAACCAGTTTAAACATGGATCAATATTTCATCTTTAATTTGTCATGGCTATCAGAGCTGTTTTCTCAACTGTCGTTCTGAGGATCACTCCCTCTCACTGTGTGTGTGTGTGTGTGTGTGTGTGTGTGTGTGTGTGTGTGTGTGTGTGTGTGTGTGTGTGTGTGTGTGTGTGTGTGTGTGTGTGTGTGTGTGTAAAATAAATGGCAAAAAACATTGTTTAATGGTCTGTTTACCTGTTTACCTTGAAAAGATATTTTTAAAATTGCAATAACCATTATCAGTGCTTTAAACAAGTGATTCTAATACAAAAGTACATATAATTAAACATCTGTTTTTAATAAATATGTTTACAACCTGGTTAACAAAAAAAACAACACTTTGGTCTGTATTGCCTACGGTAATTCACATCCACATTTTTTTTTTTTTTAACCACATCAGGTGAATTTATATAGAGAAAATAATTCATTTATAAAATGAGCCTTCTGATTACACTTTGTAACCGTTAGTTTATAACCAGGAGAAAACACCAGCAGCTCTGCAGCTCCTCCAACATGGGTAGGTTAAAGTTGGTAGTCACAGCTAACTTTGATTGATATATAGTGGGCATTTTTCCATTGTCTTCCAGAACAACTGAGTGGAGTGCCGTATAAGCAAAAATGTTTTGGTTTTTTTGTATTTTACAGTCTATTGCAGGTACAAGCTTTATTTTTTCTTCAAACTACAGGTTGGGCTGAAGGTCATATACCAAAATGTCCGTGCATTAATAAAACGTAGTGGTGCTAAACCAAATTTGCATTGACAATGTATTTCATATTAACTATATATATATACATATATATATTAAAAAAGTCACAAGGGATGTCTTATTTTGCCAGTGAATTGGATTTTTTTTCATAAATACAATTTAAAAAATGTGTGTTTGTTTTTTTATAAATCAGACTACTTTCCTCAAGCTACATCATGCAGTTAAACTTGAGAACGGGATTTTATTGAATCAGTGAAAAAAAAAAAAGAGAGAGAAAAAAAAACTATAGTAACACTATGGTGCAGGTACTTTTTGCTTCTTGGTGACAATTACTCTAATGTAGCATTGTTAAATATAGGGAGTGCACAATAGATCTGGCTGTTTAAATGGAGCCGTAGCTTTGCCTTTGACACAGCAGTGGGATTTGTCTCTCCAATTTAGTCTGACATGCAACTCCACAAAGCTGTGCCTTTTGTACACCAATAAGGGAGAAGCTGAGAGCAGCAGGAAGAGAGAGTGTGTGTGTGTGTGTGTGTGTGTGTGTGTGTGTGTGTGTGTGTGTGTGTGTGTGTGTGTGTGTGTGTGTGTGTGTGTGTGTGTGTGTTGCACCACACTGTCAGGAGTTAAGTGCTCTTCCAGTCAGTCTGTCAAACCCACACTGACTACCATACATCCGGCTGACCAAGAATAATAAAAGAGATGTCCATTACATTGAGATGTAGATGTTAAAGAAAGACAAGTGAAAAGCAAAAAAACTAAACTAAAAAAAAATACAGAACGTAAGGCAAAAGTGTCAAAACTAGTATCTCAGCGATGGATAAAAAGGACAAATAAAAAAAGCAGGCGCTGTAGGATGAATGGATGAAAGAGCATTAAAAAGAGCATAATAGAGGGGAGAATATAGGAAAGCTGAGGGTAATAAACAACTTATGCAAGCTTCTGGTAAATTCATTGGACTAATGTTAAAAATAACACTACAAAGATTTAATGTAGCACCTCCAGAACATCATCAGACCAACAACTGGTTAGAATTAATGCAAACACACCAGATACATCGTTTTTCCATCAAAAGACAAATCACAATACAACTTAACTACTGACCCGTTAAAAAAAAGAAACTTACAAGAACTCGAAAAAGAGATAGACCCATTATGATCTGATGCAACTTACAGCTGGAAATATAAATAGTGCTGTGGTAAATAGTAATTTACAATGACATCAAATGCTTTATCTTCTTTTTTTTTCGTTGGCGTGGACAAATAGGTTTTACTATACAACTATAAGTGCTTGGAGGAAAAAGAAAAAAGTATTTTCTTTTCTTTTGACAGCACACTCCTACTGTTTTTTCCCCTGTTGTGCCATGTAGTTTTTCCTGTTACCACTGCAGTCTGGTTGCTAACAGACTGCACATAAGATGTACAGCAGACGCCAACAAGATGACAAGATTTAAACATTTTCAACTATGGAGTCCTGGATAGCTCAGTTGAGCGGGCACGCCGTATACATCGCCCTCGTGCAGGTGGCGCAGGTTCAAATCCTGCCATGTGGCTCTTTACTCCATGTCTCTTATACCCAAGTTTCATGTCTAGCCACTTCTTTTCAAAATAAAGGCCACTGGAGCCACAAAGAAAAAAAATAAAAAATTATCAACTATAAGTAAAGCTGTCTACAGTCAAACAAAGGAAAATTATGTGGAAATATGCAGCTGTCTTTCTGAAGGTCATAATGCAAAAAGAACATGATCATCTTAAATAACTGTTATACAGTAGTTTGTCACATTTTCATTTTAAAGTTTCCCTCCTACCAAGGATGCTTCAGATGGGGAACGGCCAGTTCGGGTATCCTGCACTTTCATCACTCCTGCATCTTTTTCTCATTTACATGCAAATTGTCACAATGCAAAGTGACTGTCTCCGAGGGGGTGCTTTTAACATAGTTATTTTCACTGCATCATATCAAATATTTTACATCAGTTGAGAAGAGTGAATCGTGAACAGAGACTCATTCAAATTCTTTTCAGAAAAACGCCAGGGTGTTGTCATGTGCCTTTTTTATGAATATTGCCCTTTTGTCACTTTGCTCTTAGGGTCTCAATGGTCAGTGCTGCAAAAATAATTGTGCGTGTGGTTTTCCTTTCCATTACCACGAAGTTACTCTGGATCTCATATACTGTTACCTCCTGGTTACCCGTTTGACAAAGATTCTTCATCCCCAATTTCTCAAGCCCCTTTTAACATTAGATACTCCGAGTTTAACGCGCAGATCTAGCGCGTCGTGTGCCCATCTTACATTGACCGATGTTGGGTGGCGTGTCGAGCTGCCCCGTGAATAACTCGCCTCCGAGGGTAGTCCTAACCACGGGTCAGGTCTGATGTAAACAGAACTAACGCGGGGTGGCGTGTTGTGGGAGGGGTTTGTAGATCACGTAACCTGAGTACAAGCCACCAGGGAAGTTTTTTATTTATTTATTATTCTATAAAACAAGGAAACAGCTGATCACAAAGGATGGTCCATTGTTTGAACAAGTGGACATGAAAATGACAAACCGGGGCCTTGCAAGAAGCAAACTGGGCCAAAATACGCTCACCCCAATGTTCATCCATCCTCATTTTGAAAATTACACCTGTCTGACAGCGATAAATCTTGCTGATGTGGGAGTAATACGACATTCTACACGGCCACACAGGTTACGTTATGTTTTGTCGATAACGCCTCCCGACTCACCGTATGTCCCCTCAACTCGCCTTCAAGCCTGAGGAAAAAAATAACACGCCTTGCGTTCATATTACCAACGCGCGTTAAACATGCGTTCATCCAGCGATATTAGCGGGTTCCAATCTAAAAGATCCTACAGTCTGACTAAGTAGACTGTAGGTGGTTTTAAACGTGCTCCATAATAATAAAGGAGGCAGTAGAGCAGAGCAGAACATGCTCTGCCATCTGCATTTTATTGCAGACTTTTATCTTTTGTATAATTTACCAGATCTGTGCATGATTCAGACCACAGAATACCGACCTCTTAATCTGGTTTTCAGTCAGAGTAAATGTCGGCATACACCGTCAGGCCTATATACAAGTCTGTGTGTTTACATGTGAGGTCCCCCAAGGGTCAGTTCTAGGTCCCATACTGTTCTCCCTTTACATGCTACCCCTGCGGTTGATATTTATGAAGCATAATATTCCTTTTCACTGCATTGCTGATGATGTGCAGGTTTACTTGCCATTAAAAAGGCCCCTTCTAAGGAATCTCTTCATTCTGTTTAATTGCATGAAGGACATTAACATATGCCTGGAATTTAAATGTTTTAAAATTAAATGAAAGCCAAACTGAGATTGTAAGACATGAAGGCTTACAAAATCTGAATTCATGTCGTCACAGCCACAACCGTAATGTGTCAAATATACCACCTTCACAAAAATAGCGAAATACACCAAGTAGTGATTTTCTACCTTACTTGTTTGGACTTTATGTACGTTGCACTAGCTTATTATTTCATCAGTTTCTCTCAGCACATAAACATTTGGCTGTTTTCAGACTATGGCATTTTTAGAGCAGGCTGACTGCTGCTCCAATCAGATTACAGGACTGTTATTTGGAGTTTAAAAGTAATTTCCTTGTACCGGTACACATGAGGTAACTGGTCACACACTAAACAATCTGACAGCAACTCAGCTCCAGATATTGGTCACCTATTGCCAATGACTCACCAATGTGTTAGCGAGCATATTTAATAACCCTCGCCCACAGCTAACAATTGCTGAATACCAACTGCCTGCTGATTAGACCCTGACTGGTCAACAATCTTACAATCACATCATCTAAAAGAGCCCTAGCTGTAAAATCTCGCACAGCCAGTTGACAGCATTAATTATTTCAGTGCTTTGTGAGGTATGTCTCACATCCTCCTAAAACTGTAGCTGCTGCTCTGCAGATTAAAAACAGAACTCTACAGTATCAGATCTTATGATTGATTGTGTTTATTATATAGGTCTTGTAACACATAAAAAACATATCATGGACTTCTTAACAAGATTTTACAGTGGGACTAAACGGGTAAGAATTAATTAAAAAAAAACATCTGAAGAGGAATGTAAATTGCAACATGTAGAAAAATCTGTAAGGCTCAGATCTTGAATACACTGTATGTCTTGTTTCTCTAATCAGCTGACAAAAACTCTCACTGGTGTGTGTGAGTGTTTATCTAGTAAAATAATTTATGTGAGCAGAATAATCCTGGACATTCATACCTGTATGTCCGTGTCTTTGACTGGCTCTAGGGGCTCAAAGGTGGTAGCAGCACTTAGACTTTCCAGCCTCTGAGAAATATGAAAGATGTCCAAACCTCTTGAACCAAGGAGGATTGACCTGAAAGTGAAAAAGGAATAGTTGGGAGAAAAGAGAGATAAATGACAGCAGTATTTGTACTTGACTGCCACTAGAGGGCAGAAGAGGCTCTTCCACTCTGGAGTAAAGGTTTTTGAGGAAGATCATAGCAGATTAGTTTGCATTAAAATTACTGTTAAACTTTTAAGAATACAAAAAATGCAATGTGAATCTTCTTAAAACAAATGGCAATTTGGCTCTGACATCAAACAATGAATTGTTTGGACAATTTAAATTTTTACATGCTCACTCTCAAAACAAACCAGATTTAAAGCTAAAATATTCACCATGAATGTTACTAGGTTGCCTTTAAGTGTAATGATTCTGAGTGCCATGACCTGGGACATAAAAAGGGTTTAAAACACAAATTAATATGCCTTACGCTTTTACATCTGCTGCATCTTGGGATGTGCGGGTCAGGGTGCGAGATCGAAGTCTCTCTCCAGCTTGCTGGATCTCCTGAAGGTTCCTCTCAACATGTGGCAACTCAGACACAGCTTCTGTCTCAGCCGCAAGCTGTTCTGCCTGCTGCAGCAGCTCACCAAAACCTTCAGCATCCATGACCACTGCACAAAGAGGAGGAAGGCAACAAATGTGAAGCGTCATTGGTTCTGAACCACAGCATGTTCATGACACAGCATGTATTTCAAGGTTGATTCAACGTTAAGCAGTAACCATGACCTGAAAATGATAAGATAAGTAAATAATTGAGGAAAATATAAGTCTTAATTCATAAAATGAATTTTATCTTCAGGAGTAGGCTATTCAACTTATTATCCTAAAACCGCAGAGTCTCCCCCACATCAGGATGGTTCCACCTAACCTGTCAAATGCCACCTGGCTCCACCTGTCAATCACTTGGACCAACGATGGAGTCGTGGTTGAAGCATAGCAGCAATATTTTTATCTTTAATAAATCAGTTACTGATGGCACAGTGCTCTGTTTTAGGTCTTTTTTTTACAACCAAAAGTGCTTTGCGCTGGTTAGGGGGTACTTGGCTGAAAAAATATTTCACAGGGAGTACATCACTGAAAAAAGGTCAAGGACCGCTGAGATAGAGGATATGAAATGCACATTAGCTACAAATTAATATTGAGGGTTCAAGGAAGACTGTCGGTTCGTGGAGATGAAAATTTAAAGCAAACTGAAAGATTGCCAACTACAATCATTTCCTCCCAAATATTCATGAATTTGTGCTGGAAACGTATGAAACAGAAACACATGTTGACCCAAGTTTTCATAAGAAATAATGGAAAATCCAGCTTCATTATTGCCTCTAACTAACTTTGATCCTGAGTGTCCATCTTCAGTTTTTCCTAATTGAACTTCCAAAGCAATGGGTTTGTGGTACCCAGAGTTGTCAAGTAACAAAGTACAAATACTTCGTTACCTCACTTAAGTAGAAATTTTGGTTATCTATACTTCACTGGAGTAATCATTTTTCAGACGACTTTTTACTTTTACTCCTTACATTTTCATGCAATTATCTGTACTTTTTACTCCTTACATTTTAAAAACAGCCTTGTTACTCTATTTCATTTCGGCCTTTAAAAAAAACTATCCAGTTAAATTGCTCCATCCGGATAGAGTGAATTTGGTTGTGGCTCAGATGTTCTTGTCCAGTTTTGTTCTTACATCCGTTCCCTCAGATTCCTGCAACTAAACTTGGATGTACATTCCAATAAAGGTTAGGATAAATGATAACCTGCCTCTGAAGTTTGACTTTTTGCACCATTACAATACTTATAGGCAACTAGTCATCATATCTCCTGCTCTCTGAAACACATGTTAATGCTCAATAGTACACATATTTAATATATTTGCATTACACTAAGATCCATTAATTTTCAATGGCTTTTGTAGTTAATGGCTTTTTTCCCCTTACATTACTTTTACTTTTATACTTTAAGTAGTTTTGAAACCAGTACTTTTATACTATACTACTTTATACTATACTACTAATAACAGTAATTCCCCCCTTTTCGTTGTTTTACAATCTTCCCTACAAAGTACTGCTTCTTACCTGTATGTCATTCAATGTTATATGAGTTTAAAAAAGGTCTCCAATGTAAACAAGTGTAATGCTTTCTTGAAATAATGCCTTTTAGTTGACTTTGTATCAGCGAATCTGTACTGTCATGAAACTGTACCTGATCCTATGCAATTCTTCTAATAAATTCTTCAATCAATCAATCAGTACTTTTACTTGAGTGAAACACTTGAGTTGATACTTCAACTTCTACAGGAGTATTTTTAAACTCTAGTGTCTATACTTCTACCTGAGTAATGAATGTGAATACTTTGACACCTCTGCCCTAATCATCAGGTTTTAATTAAACATTTAGATGCATCAACAGCTGACACCAGTAAACACACGCTTAGCCTCAGTTAAGTTTGTTTTTAAACAAACATATGGTAGAAACAGACATTACAAGACACGATAAAAATAAACTTTTGAAACCCTTCCAGTAACAGGGGGATGAAATCCCCGCGGTTTGAGTGTGTTCTCGCTGGCTAACAGCATGAGCTAAAGGGCTAACGCTGCAGCACATGTTCCGCTGCTTTAGAGGCGACATCACTGCCCGCTGGAAGCAAGCAACCTTCATACCTGTTATGTAAAGCGGAGGCAAGTATACTTCTGTATGTAGTCCTCGCTAAGTGAATTTATTTGAAATGATCACGTATTTTTGTTCAGATTCAAAGTAAAGTCCATGGAGATGTTTGCGCCGGTACTCCTGAAGTCGACGCTGATTGGCTGATACACGGACGTTCTTCTTCGTGCAACAATACACACAGATTATGAAGGGCTACAGCGACACCTAGTGTGCAGAGGGAAGCTACGACAATGCAACAAGGATGCAGTACTGTATCCCCTATCCTTTATTTAAACGTCAATTATTTTACAGAAGCAAAGAGAGACACATTCTTTTTGCATTTATTTCAAGTTTTTTTCAGCCATCAAAACCACTGCATTACTGACCTGTCATTGGCAGAGAGAATTCTAGTCAAATACAAACAAAAAGATAAAGAGAAAAATTGTAATATCTTAATTAATTAATCTGTTGTATTAGACGCTATATAAATAAAATTGAATTGAAAAAATTAATTAATAATGTCTCCTCAAGAGTTATGAAAAAAATAAAAACCTACCTACCTACCTACCATTGTTGATTTTTTTAAGAATTTGTTTAGGTTTAGGATAGATAGATATTGTATTGATCCCCTTGGAGAAATTCGGATGAGCCAAACTAAATTATGTTATTTTGTTTTTATTTAAAACAACTTGCACCGGAAATCTCTCTGCCTGTTTGACTTTACAAAGTAGTCAAACTGTAAATAAACAACAAATGTAACATGAAAGTCAGTAATTCTGATAGTCAACAGCAAAAGCACATGACTATTCACATCCCCTGTTAACAATGTACCGTATGTACTTTAACCCAAGAGGATGTTTCTGTTATATGCCCTGGAAGGAGTGACATACTTTATTTGTGGTCTTGGCCTGTATAAAATGCAGTAAAACCTGACTCATGTAAATGTTTGACACACAAATTCACTGACAAACTCATCCACTTTTTTTCATTCACAGCATCACCTTAGAAATGAACATGTTGATAATTTATTCAATGTTCTATTTCTTCCTTTATTTTTATTCTTTTTTTTAATGTCCTCATTCCTTCTTTACTTTCAGGGGTCAATTTAAACTGCAGAGCAAAAAAAAGCAAAAAGAAAGAAAGAAAGAAAGAAAGAAAGAAAGAAAGAAAGAAAGAAAGAAAGAAAGAAAGAAAGAAAGAAAGAAAGAAAGAAAGAAAGAAAGAAAGAAAGAAAGAAAGAAAGAAAGAAAGAAAGAAAGAATGAAAGACATAAACACAAAATATTGCTAACATACCACAATTCTTAAATATTGGTTGATATGTTGTTCATTTTCAGCTATGATGTTGCCTGTTTCCCTACCATTGTGCAGCCCCATCATTTATGAGTTGAAAATGCACTGTGTTGTGTTCTTTAACCAAGCAAAGACAATTTCCTTTCATTTCTTTAGTCAAACATGTAAATGATGCTCTTCAGTCCAAAGTCCTTCCTGACAATAAGTATTTAGCTCTGGTCAGATGTTAGTGCCAAAGAGATGCAGATTCCTTTACATGGACAAAATATTTTACAAATAATAACATCCTATGCTTGTCTTTTATTATTTTCTTCATGCTGTTCCTTCTTTCTTTTGTTTGTTCTTTATCTGTTGTCTCGTGAGAGGAAACTTCTGGCTGCTGCCTGAATCACAAACAGCAGATGGCTGATGAATGCCTGCTTCCAGGCATTAGTCTGTTGCACTGGCCTGGTCATGTGGAGCCCAAAGCCCAGAGCTACTTTCTTATATAATACATAATGAAAGACTGTTCCCTCTTACACCGACAGGAAACAAAGAGCAGCGTCTGTGTGACCGTTCACAGGAAAACACAGACATCTTTAATCAATTAGTTTTTGGGTCATTACTTAGCCCACTGATTAAATGTGTGCTTTTGAGAAGTAACATTTACCTTGAAAATAAAAAATAAAAAGGAAATTCAAACATTTTGGGGAAAACAAAAAATTATTTCCGATTCAAGTTCTGTATCTAAAAATGGGAGCAGAACTAGCCAGAGAATATAAAGTGATATAATTCCTGTTGGGTGTATTTAAATACAATTTTCTACTTACTGACACCTGGACACTATTTTCATTATGTACAATATTGGATTACCATTCTGTGCATTGAGTACTGTAAATAATGAGCATATTACTCTGTCTTAATGAGCATATTACTCAAATCAGAGTATTAGGACACAAAACTTCCCTGCAAGGGACAAAGCATTCTGATTCTGATAAAACCTCACGTAACTTAACACATTAAAGTAGCATGGAAATAAAAGTGATGAATGTGATACATGTCAGCATAGTTTCCTCCCATCTCTTTGTAACGGATCACTGAAAACCTGCTTAAAGTGAGCCAATGTTGGTGGCTTCTTTCATCTTCTGATGTCTATGGTGAGGAGAAGTCTTTCTTCACTATTCTAAAGCTGCATTTATGTCCCCAAAAAAATCATACAAGGCTGTGTCATTTACAGAGAGAAACAGAACCCACTGTTCTTGTTTGCGTTTCTTTTGGTTGTGACCGAGTTGTGATGCAGTCTACAATGCTCTTTGTACTCTTTGTCCTCTCTTTTTTTTGTGACCCACATTTGCTGACCTGCTGCTCAAACATCAGCCAACGTTTTACAGTTCACTCATGAATCAGTTTCTGATACAGAAAACAGCAGATATTCTTCCACCATTTATTGATTATGAACTCTGGATATACAGGATTGCAAGTTTTCTCTTCCAAATAAAGTTGGGATGATGTGCAAAATATAATGAAACACAATGTGATGATTTGCAAATCCTTTATATTTAATTGGAAAGAGACAAATTCTGAAATTGTACTGTCTTTTGAAAAATTCAAGATTTCAAAGAGTTTTGTTGTTATACTAGCACACATTCAAACATGTAATAGTATAAAATATGCACTCAGGTCCCAGTCATAAACTATGTTAAGGAAATTCAATTACGGAAACAATTAACTTTTTTTTTTTTTAAAGAGCCATATTCTACAGAAAAATATAAACATTTAAATAAGATTGAATAACAAACCTGAATTTAGCTTGTGTGCAGAGAGCAGATGAGAGACTACATTTCACCACATGGCTTTTATTGCACCTACAGTATTTGAAATATTTAAAGTGTCACTTGGTGGCTGGCTGTATTATAAAAATATAAACCAATTTTAAACTTAATGTTTGCAACATGCTGCAGAATTGTTGGGATCAGGATCAGTTTGCGTTCGTGGAGCAGTGAAACGGTTCCCTATTGCTGTTTTATGTAGTTGTTCCATCTAGCCAGCACTTCAGGGCCTCCTGGTCATTTTTTATGTCCCTAATACACCAAATGTTTTCAGTTGATGACGGTTCTGGACTTCACAAATGACACTTCAGTACCTGAATTGTCCTTCAAAGTCGAGCTAGCTGCAGGCGGAAATCAGGCTTTATCTTCACAAAATACGTAAAGGCTTTCTGGGGAAAATGTCATCTCAGTGGAAGCATGAACGATGCTTTCATCCATGTGCAAGTGTTTGTATACCATCTACACATTATGCTGGATTTGTGACTATGTGATGAAAACAAGCTGTAAAATGACAATGCTGCATGAACTAAGGCCCAGATTTAGTTGTTTTATCTAGGAATCATTTTTGCAGGTTTGCTTTTTTTGACTTAGTAGACATTTACTTGTTTTGGCTTATCTAGTATTTATTCATGTTGACATTCTGAATCATTTATATATGATTATGTTTTGTGTGGAATTGTGTTTTTTTAAATCTTTACTTTCACTCTTTGTAGTTTTAAGTAAGTTGTTCAGTGATTTATAAAAAGGAAAAAAAATATTTGAGATGGGCATGAAGGTTAATGGACAATTTGACAAGATCAGTTTTATTAAAATATAACAAACACTTATTTGGGTTAACGTTTTGTACAAAACATTACAGATGAACTGAAAAGTCAGTACATTTTTGTCCATTGTCTCTTCCAGCCAAATGGAAGATGAGATCTATATCAGATTTTGGGATGAAAGAATTGAGGAGGGCATGAGGGTTAATAAACAATTTGACTAAATTTAGGAATTATTTCAGGCCTTGTTTTGTTAATCATTCATTCACAAAATCCTAACCATGTTAAAACATTTAAACAAAAGCAAAAAACAAACACCAACATATCTCTTAACAAGTGAAAAAAGAAAAATCAAGTCTTAAAGGCTAAACAAAAACAGACTTTTATTAAAATATAACAAACACGTATTTGTTTTACGCATGTTGTACAAAACAACATTACTGATGAACCGAAGAGTCAGTAATGTTGCATTAGTCCCGTGTCTCCTCCAGCCAGATGGAGAGGATGATCTCCAGCATCCCCAGCCTCTACTTGAACTGGTTATCGATGAGTGTGCCCTTCATCTTGGCCTTCTTGGCCTCCAGCTCGGCCAGCTCCTGCAGCCTCCTCTTGCTCATGCCCTTCCTCTCCAGCTGCTTCTCGATCACCTTGGCGTTCTGCGCGTACGAGTCGGCCACCTCCCGCGCCTCGATCTCCTCCTCCTCCTCGTCGATGGTGGACACGGTCACGGAGCTGAACTTGCCCATGTCCTTGGTCCTCTTGGTCATCATGACCCGCACCTTCTTGGGCACCTCGGGCTGCTTCTGGCTGTAGACGCTGGTGTTGCCGAAGCCCTGGCCGAACTTGACGACGGCTCCGTCCACGATGAAGGTGGCGGGGCTGCTCTTGTCCTGGTGCTGGTAGAACAGCAGCAGCCCGCACTTGCCGCACTTCCTGCGGTACTGCCGCTCGATGCCCTCCGGCCTCTTCAGGTACGCGTTGTCGTCGTCCGCCACGTTGCAGAACTTGTGTGCGTGCTTGGCCCCGTCGATGACCCGGGCCCGGTCCCGGGGCCGCATGGGCAGCTTCTCCACCTGGCAGAAGGGATGGCCGATATTTTACTGTTCACGATAAACCGTCAAAAAAATTCCCTACGGTAAGAATTTGTCATCTCACGGTAAAAACGATAAATTCCCGTCGATGATGTTTTTGTGTAAAGCTGATTTATGGTTCTGAGTTAAATCCACGCACAACGTACGTGAAGGAAGGAAGGAAGATATGAGCCAGAAAGAAAGAAAGAAAGAAAGAAAGAAAGAAAGAAAGAAAGAAAGAAAGAAAGAAAGAAAGAAAGAAAGAAAGAAAGAAAGAAAGAAAGAAAGAAAGAAAGAAAGAAAGAAAGAAATGAGCAAGCAAGAAAGAAAAAGAAATGAGCAAGCAAGAAAGAAAATGAAATGAGAAAAGAAAGAAAAGGAAATGAGAAAGAAAAGAAAAAGAAATGAGCCAGAAAAGAAAGAAAAAGAAATGAGCCAGAAAAGAAAAAGAAATGAGCCAGAAAGAAAGAAAGAAAGAAAGAAAGAAAAGGAAATGAGAAAGAAAGAAAGAAAAAGAAATGAGCCAGAAAGAAAGAAAAAGAAATGAGGCAGAAAGAAAGAAAGAAATGAGCCAGAAAGAAAGAAAGAAATGAGCAAGCAAGCAAGCAAGCAAGAAAGCAAGAAAGAAAGAAAGATTCCTGTTGATGACGTTTTTGTATTGGTATTTTTTTTTAATGGTTATCGGGATAAATGCCAGAAATTATCATGATAAGTGTTTTAGTCCATAGGCCCGTCCCTACCTGGCAGTCCAGCACCAGCACCATCTGGCCGCACAGGCAGTAGTACACGTGCAGCGGCTTCTCCCCGTCGTCGTACTCCTCTCGGTCGCGGGTGTCCGAGCACACCACGCTCCTGGACACGACCTTCGGCATTTTCTACAGACTAGCGTGTCCGATCGCTGTGATTTTAGAGTCAAAACATCGTCAGATGAGCACCATGTTTACGAAGACGGCTTTTCCGGTGTGCGTCACTTATATCCTCCCCACCAGAAACACCGGTCTTTTTTTTCTTTTTCCGTCTTGACCTTTCCTTAATTGTTTTCTATGCATCTGATTCTATTCCTCATACCTGTTTTATTTATTTATTTATGTATTTATTTTATTCTCTATTTATTTACTTACTCATCTTTATTATTATTATTATTATTATTATTATTATTATTATTATTATTATTATTATTATTATTATTATTATTATTATTACTGGTACCGTCATTATCTATATTATGACTTCTTATTCATACTAGATATTTTTATAATTTACTCCATCATTGTATGTGCTCCACACTATTGTTTGTGTTTGTATAGCAAGATTTGCTAATAAAGTTTAAAAAAAATTAACAATGGAGAACAAGTAAAGCATTTCAAAAGGCAGCATTAATGATTTATCCTTAGTAATAAAAGAACACAGCATAAGTATTAAATATAGTGGCACTATGACTTGTACTCTGCATGATCTCCTGATGAGCAAAACCTTATAGCTGAATGGGTTTTCTGCTTGTTACAAACTTGCTAATTTTTACATTTACTTTTGTTTTACATTTTATGCAAAGAGAGGCTCACCAGAGATCACAAAAAAACGGTCTTTTTTTTTTTAATTGAAAAATATCTCATACAAAACAACAAGGCATCAAACAAGGCATCAAAATGCTTCAAGGAACAGGTGCATTTGAGAGAAAACAGAAGGAAAAGAAAATAAATAAAATGAAAAGGAAAAAAATGAAAGGGGCTAGGGCTTATGCAATGAATTATATTCAAAAATTATGTTCAAAAGTTGTATTGCATTTTTTTTTGTCATGAGTTAAAGGGCTTTAGAAAAGTGAAGGAATTCGTTATGTTACTTTCATATACTTGGATTTGTGGATCTGGAATTTACCCAGAATTATGATATTATTAATCAGAAAGTCATCATTGGTATTATCCATTGAAAGTCCAAAAATAATAGCTTTTGGTGAGAAGTCCTGCAGATCAAAAACATTTGGGTGAAGCCAGTCATGTATATCCTGCCAAAGGTATATATATATATATATATATATATATATATATATATATATATATATATACAAAATATATACAAACTGTCAAAGAGGATAATGGACAAATATCAATTTAAATGCAATATGAAAAGGAAGGAAAATTAAAAATTAAAAAATGGGAATTCTTGTAAGGAATACAAAAAACAAAAAAACAAGGCGGTCTGAGAATTAAAAGGTGCATAAGAATAACAAAATAATTTAAGCATTTAAATTCACATAATGGAGCATAGAAAAGGACAGGAATTATTAATTTAGAATAACAAATAACGAGCAATGTCTAGACTTATTTTACTTGCATTTTTGTTTTCTACTATTTTGAGACATGTGAAAAAAATCTTAAAATCATTAATAAAACCCCGGAAGGAGGGTTTACAATTTCTCCATTTGGCATAATGAATATGGTACTTACCCAGTAACAAAGTTATATTAATAATATCAGAAACAGAAAATTCCAAATCATCCATGAAGAAAATAATATGGCTTAATTCAAAAGGTGGAACATTATTAATTTTAAGAGATATCCAAATCTGTCTGTCCAGAAACCATGAGACAAAGGACATTCATAAAACAAATGATTCAGTGTTTCTTCATCCTTTTTGCAAAAGGAACATTGATCTACGGTACCTCAAATTTAAATATTCTTTTAAGAAAGATTCTGCCACAGGATAGACCTTATTCATAATTTTAAAATGTACTTCTTTAACTTTAGGCAAAATAGGCCATTTAATACATTTGGAATGCGCTTTGTTTAATGTGTTTATATTTACCATGCAAGAATCCTGTCGAATTATCCTTCTGTAAAAATAATGGAACAATCTGGGTTTAAAAAAATGACAAATAAACTTGTTACCACACTTTTATCAGTCAGAGTACATCCTTCGATTAATAGATTTGGTAATACATTTGAAGCTGTAGTATATACCAAAAAGTTCTAAATTAGGTGAATTAATGGTAAATGAATAACGCTACATATTTTGTTGAATTCTCTATGAGAACAATTGAAATTATATATTTTTTGGAAATCTGTATAACTTAAAAGAATCCCTTTACTATCCATAAAGTCAGTTACATACATAAGGCCTTTATCAAACCAATTACTTTTAAATACTGATTTTCTACTAATTGTAATTATTCTATTGTTCTATAAAGTTGACTAATGAGAGAAGTTGTGAGCAAATACCATTTTCCATTTGTGAAATTATGCGTCACATTAACGCACATCCCAGGTCACCTCATGTACATTTTTTTTTTTTACTACAGACTCATTACTCCGGCACTTTAGAACCAACTTGTACATTTTTTCCTTTAATATTTGCTCTTTTGTATTGCACCAATCACCACAACAAATTCCTTGTGTGTTAAACTAATTGGCAATAAACTTCTGATTCCGAACACACTTAATTCTAATTAAACAGTAATTAGCTTATTATCCAGGTCTGCACAATTGTGTTGACAGTCACTTGTATCATAGTGCAATAAAGCAGGGAAATATCTAAAACATGCAGGACACTGGCCCTCGAGGACCAGGATTGCCCGCCCCTCCTCTAGAGTGCTTGTGCCGAAGGGAAAAAAAAAACCCACACCCTATTAATAGTCTCACTATAGAGAACACACAATTTCAAGTCCTCGTGGTAAATACTTATGTCTCAAGTCACTGTACAGACATTCCTGACTGAAAATGTTTATTGATCCCAGGACTGGGAAATTATTGTGCTGCGGCACATACAGAAACAGAAAGCGACAGTTCAAGATAAGTAGAAAGTAATATCTAAAAAAAATGTCTATACATGGGTGTAGACAATATCCTGCATGTTTTAGATGGGTCCCCATTTAGTCAACTTTATTAAAGTGGCTGTCTCATCAACATGAGTATTTATTTTTTATTTTATTGGTTTAGTTGATAGGGACAATGCAGTTTAAACATAGTTTCAGTACAATGACAGCAACTGATGTTCTGCACATAGAGTTTATAGCTATTGCTAATTTGCAACTCCTGTCCCTAGTTGGGCTTTTCTAACAATAAAATACAATATCTAGGACCTATAATACAAAATATAAAATTACATCTATTTAAAAACAATCACAAAATAAACAGTCACATAATCCCACAATCTCCACACATACTCCCTCACTCATTCACTCCCTCCCAACACGCATCACAACACACAGTAACATTTCAAAAGTGGGTACAATCCTGTTGTGTTTTCAGCCAGTTCTTAACCATGGATGCAAAGATTCTGCTATCTGATACCAATTTAATTTCATTCGGGAGTCCATTCCAGAGATGACCGCTCTTTACTGAGAAAGCCGATTGTCCGAATGTTGTTCTGCGGTAAGGTATTTGACAGTTACAGTTTGTAGAGCTCCTGGTGTCTCTGCTGCTGTTTTGTCTCTGAATAAACACAGTGGCTCTGGGGCCAAATTTTTAATACATTTGAAAAATAGTAAGACCTTGATGACGAGCTGATATTGGAATCAGGTGTTGCAGGGAAACATGCAGGGCAGCAGCAGATACCAGGGACCAGAGTAGAGGACCTGTAGCAGGCAGCCCTCCAGATCATGCAACACTGACACCAAAGCAACTGGACTTCTGGAGATGCTTTCCCAGATGAAAGTTGATCAACCAAGGTCTGCTTGACTTGTTTCAAGCCATTTTGCGTTTGAGGCTTTAAGCACTTCAACCGGGTTGAATCAACCCCCCCCCCAAAAAAAGCCATACGTGTAGTTAGTTCATAAATCACATGTTTATTTCAGGACCAAACAGGACCAAAGACAGTACAAAAATCATTCTGTGCCTACATAATGGAAAATAAGTGTTAAGGTTCTCGGGAGGAGAATCGGGGTTACTGCACAGGGTCATCACTGGCAGCAGGCAGTGTCACAGGTCTTCCCTTTGCACACGCAGCCAGAGGCACATTTAGGGCAGCCTGTGGGGCAGCAGGGGCAGCAGCCTGCAGTGTAGAGACAAGTCATTAGTAACAGAACACATCTAGGAGCTCTTAAATACAATCTTAATGAACTTGGACAAACTGCATGTGGCTATATTATATAGATGCCCAGTTTAATAGCTGAAATTAATGCTTGAAAATTTGAGATGCAAAACAAATTGAGGGCACATGAGACGTCTAACAGCCAGTTAGTCAAGGTCAATTAATTACCGGAGTCAAATTCCTTGTTGGACAATGTTCGAACCTGGCCAATAAAGCTGATTCTGATTCTAAAACCCTAGAATTTCTAATATTTCGTATTCACTTTGGACACACACACAGACAGAAATCTTACTCTTCTTGCAGCTGGTGCAGGAGCAGTTGGAGCAGGAGCAGGATCCTGCGCAGTTGCATTTTCCACCTGAGTGTCAAAAACAAGGCAGTTAGTCTCATGTGAGACAGTTACATGGGGGCACACAACGATCTCAGTCTAATTACATTAAAATAAGGTACTTACTCTTAGCGCAATCGCAAGGGTCCATTTTTGTGGATGTGTCGCTGGTTAGCAGAGGCAGAAGCAGGTGATTCTCGTTTCCTCGGTGAGATGTGATTGAGAGCGATGGGGCGGGTGCTTTATAGCCCTCTGTGTACAACAGAACCGAGTGCAAAAGTGAAAAACACGCCTGTCACGCAGGATGCAGACTCAGGTTTGTGCACACGACTCTTTGAATAACGGAGACCCGCAGACTGCCATCACAATAAACTATACACTTTTGATTTACGAGCATTAAACGAGACAACTTCCACTCTGTACAAATACAACATCGACTTAATTAACATATAGGTCGTATAAAAGGAGGATTAACATCTCACTTAATTAAAGGTTTAAGGTGGTAGTCACGTGATCGTGGTTTGTGTTTTACATGAACAGGTCTAAAAATTGACATTAATTAAGCTTTCATCTAAACTGATTTTAATGCCTGTGGTTTATCATATATAACATCCTGTGGTTATTTGTTTGTTTTATATATAGCCTATAAATAAATAAATTGAAACCCACACTGATTAGAAACCGTCTTTAAAGTTCATCCATTTAAATGTAATGAATTGATATTAAATTATTTGTCCAAATGTCGGAAATATTAAGTGGGACGTTGAAGATGATGTCACATCGAAGCTAATGCTGCGTTCCATTTACCTCGGAAGTCGGAACTCGGAACTGGGAATGACGTCACAGCCGAGTTATCAGCGTTCCAGTTACAAAGTAGTTTATAGTTCGCATATACCACATGAAAAATGTAAAGTACACTATAGCAGCATATATATGCCGAACAATACTTGAATACGACTGATTTAGTGTGACCAAAACTAGAATGAAGTGCTAAGAATTTTTACAGAGCTCTCTTCTACTGTTTACAACCGGGGTAGCCATCTTGGAATGTGAACTCGGGGGTGGTGAAGACTCTCCCACTTTCCCAGTGGGAAATCCCACTTCGAGGGGCGTTCCAGTTGAAAATTCCGACTGGGGGCTAGGAAAT
Organism: Cololabis saira; assembly: GCF_033807715.1. Lineage (NCBI taxonomy): Eukaryota > Metazoa > Chordata > Actinopteri > Beloniformes > Belonidae > Cololabis > Cololabis saira. The sequence goes on along the minus strand of NC_084591.1, from coordinate 23,731,964 downwards.
CCCCACTTCCAAGGAAAAATGGAACGCGGCATAAAGGCTGATTTATGGTTCCGCGTTAAATCGACGCAGAGCCTACGCCGTAGCCTATGGCGTAGGGTCTGCGTTGGAGTAACGCGGGACCATGAATCAGCCTTAAGTCGGATAATAGCAGTGATTTGGGATGTTCCGGCGTGTGTGTGCACACGGCCCCGCCGCGGTCGCAGGTCCGTTCCCCGCAGCTCTGCACCCGGCGGCCCGGGAGCAAACAGGCCGTGGTGAAGTGCTGCCTTCACGTCTCCCGCACTGTGGGAAAGTAACTTTCCAGAGCGAGTCGAGCGCAAATGGCACGTGGGAGACCGCCTGACGCCACAACGACGGGACACATAATAATTGTTTTCTTCTGAGAAATTCTCAATGTGGTTAATGAGCTTTTAACACCGAATATCAATAACAGAAACGTTTGGGACAAGATGCTGCTCTTAAAATCCTTGGATTATGGTTATGTCTCACCCTTGAAATATTAAGAATGCTTGTTATAATTTCGAAAAAACACACAGAAATTATTATTTATTTGTTTGTTTTTTATTATTATTTTTATTCTTATTATCATTATTTTGAGTTTGGTTGCTTTGGTCGGCCAAAATGGAGTCGAATTTTCAGAAAATGGGACAGATGGAACCTGAATGCATCGTTGCACTTTTTTATTTTATCTTTTGCGCTCGCCACCTTTTACGCGTGAACCTTGTGTACTTTATCATTCGAGCAATTTCCAGTAGCGTCTCTGAGTAATCAGCTGAGGTGTAATGAGCTGAGTCACACTGTACAATGTGATCGTTGTAACCACCGTGTGACCACTAAAGGAAGTTTAAATTTTGTCATTGAAACAATAAACTTATCGACAGGACCAGAGCTGGCCCTTCCCAATGTGGCGCCCTTGGCGAGGTTTTATATGGATAATGCTTCGAAAAGAAATCGAACAGCATTACCATTGTATTTAATTTATAAGATAGCATGTCACCCAAGTTACATGCTTAACACATAACAAATAAAATAAATAAATAACTAAATAAATGCAAAAAAATAAATCAAAATGTGTAAATTCAATATAAATACCCTTACCACAAAATAAATTCTGTAAATAAGTTAATAAATAATAATAGTAATGAATTATAAGTACAACAGTCAACATCAAACTTCAAATTTAAATAACCACGCAGTTTGCACATAATAACTCAAAGTTTCATTTACACTAAGCAACAACTTTATACAAAAACTAATTAAAATATCTATATACAAAAGTTATATGAAATATCTATATACAACTAAAAGCAAAACTATTGACAAAAAAGCAATTTACAGACCTGTATTGTTTTTTTATTTTTTTTTATTACTGCTTCCACTAGTGATGTATTTGTCTGATACTTTTACTTCACTTGGTATTATCACTTGTAGTAATATTAATTGGGTAGAGTTAACTTACACAATGTTTTTCTATAAATCAAATGTTTCATGTGTGTGAAATAACCCACAAAGATGCACTCAAGAGCATGACCAGAGTGTTGGCTTTTTATTTTTCATGATGAAACAATGAAGGTGAACTTGCAGACACATAAAACGTTCAGGGGCCAGCAAACATGCTAAGACAAGTGTGTGTGCGTGACGTCTTCTAGAATAATTGACATCAAATGATGCAGATCAGCTGTGACTTGGAAGGAATAATCAGCTGACAATTTTAGAGAGCGGCAATACCTATTTACATGCTATTTTTCTCTGACGTTTTTCAGGTTTGCACTGAGAAGATCCACCAGAACAGCAAACTAAGAACTGCGGATTATCGAGACGCTGAGATTTATCTTGTAACAACGTGACACACGGTAACATAAAAATACAATCCACTTTAAGGTACTGTATATAAGGTCAAACACAAGGTTGGACAGATAAGGGGAACCTCCTTCTGTCACTCAGAACAGTTTGTAGGTCTGACAAACCTCAGGGTGTTGAACATCTCGCCAGACATCCCTGCAATAGCTCAGCTCCACAGATAACTTCAATATCCCACGATTTCTGTATATTTATGCCCATCTTGCAACTTGGCAGCCCCATATAGTGGCTGTGAAGGCTCCATGCATCTGCACAGAGCCAGAAACAGGTGTGGTACGTTCACTGAGCCGGTAACAAGGACCACATCAGAATTCACAAAAGCTTTATTCAACTGGACTCAGTGTCAGTGAATGTCTTCCTGGAGCTCACGCGAGGAGGTGGCTTTGTTGGAGTAAGAGGCATCAGGAACACCTGCTGGATTTAAAAAATAATCAAGTAAAATTGTAAAAGGTTTAGTTTGTAGAATTGTCAGAGGAACGTTGTGCGTGAGGGTTGAATATAAGACGTTGATTTGTTGGTGATAATGTAAAAGCGCCTTTTTTTGGAGTTAAAGGGGACATATTATGGCATTTAATGTATATTTTAAAAAGGCCTTGAATGTCTTAAAAACAATCTAAAGCTTGTTTCTTCTACATAAATCAGAAATTCAGCCTGTGGGCTATGTCTCTAGTTTTACCGCTTGTAAAGCCTTTTTCTGTGCTTCATTGTGAGGTGAGGGGAGGGGGCTATGATAATGAGGCTCTGTGCTGATTGGCTGCTTGAATGACGTGTAGCAGGGGAGGAGACAAAGCGTCGCTCCGGGGAGAAGAGCAGTGGCTGCGTAGCAAAGCGTGTCCACGGTTCTGCGTTAAATCGATGCGTACCCTACGCCGTAGGCTCTGCGTTGGTGTAACGCGGAACCATAAATCAGCCTTTAGTCACCTCGTCTTCACACAGGAAGATTTAATTTAATTCTAAACAGGTACACCACAGTTATTTACTCCGATTCCTCATTTCATTTATGTTAGAAGACAAATGAATCATGTTAACTGTAAAGAAATCACAACACTGAATTTTCACAAATGGCAACTTTATTGTTAAAATATATAAATAACATTTATGCACTATTGCTGGCTCAAGGAAGGACCGTGCTTCTTCTGAATGTGTCGTTGAACAGTTTCAGGTGCATTGCTTGGAAGATCTGAAATCATAAACACAAGAAAAATGTATTACGGTACTAATAGAGCCGCTCATGTGCAGTTGCCGGGTCCGTACTCTGGGCACTGATCCTTTTATGAGGGTAAATGTCGATGCAAAACCTAATGTTTACTGTCCCCTCGCTGTGGAAACAGTCACCGCTTCTGAACAATGGCTGAAGCTCCAGACGGCAGAGAGAGTTGTGGGCGTGGTTTCAGCAGCGGAGGCCGACCTATGGAAATGAGCGCTCATTCAGAACAGCCCTTAGAAAGTCACATGACATTGGAAAATTCTGCAGGGCGGGGGTACAGACCTTGCAGAAATTCATGGGATTTCATCTTTCCTGTGTTGGCAGGGTGAGGGGAGACCCCTTTATATATGTTAAAACAAGAAAAAACTGTTTTTCATAATAGATCCCCTTTAAAGCAGCACAACGTAACTTTCAGCTTTTCTGACTTTGGCGGCATCTTTTGGACAAAAGCGGTAGTGTTTTACCAGAAAGAACACTACGTTTCCCATGAGCACCAGCGCGTACTGCCAGAAAACTCCTGTCCCGTCGCTGCATTTGTTTTGATGAGAGAACACGGGACGCTTTTCTGTTTCACCAAGTGAACAGACAGAACGCAAAAAAAAAAGATGTTAAACTGCTGGAAAGGAACTGGAATTTACCGGGATACCTTAAACAAGGAAGCCAGGGAGCGGGATATGGAGAAAATAATGATTATTAACGTTTGGGTTCATATGAAATCCCTACTGAAGAGCCATGTGTTTCAATAAATTTGTATAATAGTACAACATACAGTACATGTTTTGTATCCCTCTTACTTCTCTTTTCTTTTTTTTTGACTGCTATATTATGCGGAAGAGGCTCCGAATATTTTTGTTTTCCTCGTGAGATTATTTTTTTCCTCTGCAGCTACAAATAAGAGTTAATATTTTTTTCCTCAACAAACTAGTTTTATCTGAAGATTGGGGTTAATTGCACCGCAGAGAGCTGGCCAGCAACTGCGTTTAGCTGGCGAAGTGGGGAATAAAACCCTTGTTTTGATCCGCCCCGGTCTGTGTGAGTGTTTGTGGTTTAAGGCTGTTTATGGTTCTGCGTTAAATCGACGCAGATCCTACGGCGTAGGGTACGCAGCGACACGCACCGTACGTTACGCGTTTCCACGTACCCTACGCCGTAGGTCTGCGTCGATTTAACGCAGAACCATAATTCAGGCTTTACTGTGTGGAAGGTCGTTACAGCCGCGATCCAAAGCGAGCCGACGACTCTTTCACTCTTTTACTTTGTTATATCAGATACTTGGCCTGCGTGGCTCTGCCTCCGAGCAGGAAACCGTTGAAAAGTTAAACCATTAGGATCTTTTCCCCACGTCTGTTGTGTGGAGCTGCTGCAGCGGCAGCCACAACGCAGCAACAGCTTCTGCGGAGCTCTGAGCTCCACGCCCTGCCCATTTTCGTCTCGACTGCGAATCGGGAAGGAGGGGGAAGTGACGTATGCCGTAAAGCAGTCAAAGTCGTAACGATTTGTAGTCTTTTAGTGTGGCAGGGTTCCTACCATGCTCCTCAAAGTTACATAGTGCCAGTGAAGGTGATACAGACCCCCTCAGACCATGACAGAGGTGTCATTAAACCTGTAGGAAGTTGATGTACCATCACAATGACTCTGGAAATATGATATTAAGGTGGAAAAGTTACGTAGTGTCGCTTTAAAGGGCCTTAACCATGTGCAAAAAGCTGTTGGATGTGAGTGGTGGCTTTTACCACGTTGAAAAATGTGTGGGTAGATGGAGCTCTAGCGCCCTCTGGTGGTTGAAAAAGCTTACAGCACCTGGTATTCCCAGGCAGTCTCCCATCCAATTACTAACCAGGCCCGACCCTGCTTGGCTTCCGAGATCAGACGAGATTGTGCGTATTCAGGCTGGTATGGCCATAAGCAAAAGCTGCAGCTTGAAATCCCCCTTACATAGTGTTGAACATGTGGTGACCCCCGATCCCTTGTTGGCGAGGCATTGTGCTTTTTATTATTTTACCTCTTTTCTTATCATTTTATTTGTTATTTACTGTTTAATTGTCTTGCCACTTTTAATGTTGATGTAAAGCACTTTAAATTACCTTGTGTTGAACGGTGCTATACAAATAAACTTGCCTTGCCTTGCCTTAGATGCTATCCACCTGCTGAAAGTCACCTGAAAATCCAAACATCCATCTGCAGTCTCAGCTGGTGATCTTGAAACCTCCTCCGTGTGTCACTGCAAAACAATGCAAATGCTGAAAGCTCAAGTGTAACTCAGTTTAGTTCAGTTCAGTTTATTTTCGGTCATGACATCACAAAAAAAAATAAAAATAAGACAAACGTCAAAATAGCTTTTACAAAATAAAAAATAAAATAAAAAAAATGACAACAAGGAAACAAATACACTGGTCAAAGAAAAAAAAAAGAGATAAGTATGACTTTTCAACCAGCAGAGGGCGCTAGAGCACCATCTACCCACACATTTTTCAACGTGCTCACAGCAACCACTCAGATCCTACAGCATTTTGCACATGGTTAAGGCCCTTTAACTCCAACATATTGTCAGGCACACGAGGAATGGACACAAAGGGAAAACGATTCAAAAGATTTATTGTAAAAATCAGAACAGGCAAGGATCAGGCAAAAATCCGACGAGGGGCAGGCAAAGGTCAAAGTCCAAAAAAGCTGTCAGCGAAGGCAGAGGTACCGGCAAGGGCTTAGGCAAAAACGTGGTCTGGGGGCAGAAAAAGATCAAGAGGTCAAAGGGTCAAAAACTTGGAAAACTCACTTGGCTTGAAAGACGGCTGAAGGCTTGGAGAACACAAGACAATCTGGCATGGATTGAAGAGGGACTGAGGCTTAAATGCTGTGGGCATGATTGCACCAGAGTGATTGCAGGTGTTGCCAGGTAAGTGGGGAGGAGCCAGACACACCCACTCAACCTCAGACCGTGACACATATAAGGGCTTTTACATTATTATAACGTATCCCCCGCAAAATCCAAAGATTACTGTAATGACAATATCTCCACGTTGTGAAACTCGCCTTCTTTTGGCTCGCCATGACCATCATGTTTTTGAATGCACACACACTACTTTTCCTCTGGTCTCCGCGTGCAGGGGAAAAAAGCTTCACTGTAACCAGAAATAACGGAGTAACGCACAGTTTGGTAATGGTAATGGTAAAGTCCAAGTGCATGTGCGGCGGCGGGGTGGCACCATTCCCCGGTGTCTATGTCTTATGTTGTCAGTATGAATGGGGGGATGTTGGACCGTTTCCCCCTCCGTCTGGGGGCTCCAGCGGCGCCGGGGGCGCCCGTGGAGGTACGGTGGGGCCCTGGCCTGGCTCGGAGGGCCGGCCCCCGTCTACTGGATGGCCGGTGGAGGAACGTGGGTGTCTTACCAGGGCCGGCTCTGCTGGTCTTGCTTCCTGGCTTCGGCCTCTGCTCCCCCTCCTCCCCCCCCTACACGATTCATACGCACATAGGCGAAGGGGCGGGGGTCGGGGTCGTGGGGGGCATTATCCCACGTGGCCCGGCACTCCCCGCCTCACGGTTTTAACAGCAATGTAGACACTGCACATTCAACACTTAATAAATACATTTGACAAGGACACGTAATTCGGGAGCGGGGGTCGGTGTCAAATCGATACTTGGCCCTCCCCCTCCCTGTTTTTATGGCATTAATCACATGCACTCAACACCAGGGGCGGGAGGGGGTCCCACATCATCCGCGTTCCCTCGCCGGCCTGGGATAGGTGGGTCGTGATGCCCGTGCCTGGCGGGGCTTGCCGTGCAGCCTGGGGTGACTTCTGGCGGTGCTGGACCCCCCCGGGGAGGGGGAAACGGTGCGTGACGGTGAGAATGCGGTGTGGAAGGCTCCTGCCATGGAGGATTTGAGCCTCCATTGGCAGGACAACAAAACTTAATAATTTATCAATATTATATTATACAAAGATGGTTATTATTATTATTATTATTATTACTATTATTATTATTATTATTATGTATAGTATATCTTATTATTAGTATAGGTATCGGATAGGTGAATGGATGAATGAATGGGATGCCTGGGTCTGGGGCCCTCCGTTGTCGGGCTTGCACGGGTATCGCCCTGTTGGGGGGTTCCCTCTCTCCGGGCCCGTCTCCGGTCCCCCCCGCTGCCTCCGCGGCGGGGCACCCCTCTGGTCTTGGAGGGCCACTTTCGTGGGGGCGGGTGCACCTGCCCGCGTCGGCGGCCGGGGATTGCCTGGGTTGCGGTCCGCTGCCGCGGGATCTCTGGCTGCTTCTTCCCGCGTCGGGGGGGGGGCTCGCAGGCGGTGGGTTGCCTCCCTCCTACTTCTCCCCTCTGTGGGGTTGCTGGTGGCCTGGGTTCCGGGTTCTTCCTTGTCAGCCTCTGGTCTCACGGGTGGCGGGATTGCTCCCCCCCCTCCCCCACTATAGATACACTTCAGGTGGAGCTTTGTTTGGTTTATTACACACACACACACACACACACACACACACACACACACACACACACACACACACACACACACACACACACACACACACACACACACACACACACACATACACATACACATACATACACATAGCTACATAGACATATACACACTCACGCACACCACACACACACAGCCACAAAGACATTTACACACGCGTGCACACATACACACACACACACATGTATGGCCACTCAGTCACATACATATACACACACATACACAGCCACACAAACATATACATATACACACACAAACACATAGTCACAAAGACATATACATACACGCACGCACACACACACACACACACACACACACACACACACACACACACACACACACACACACGCATGATCATATACATACACGCATACACATACATAGACATACACACTGGCTTGTTCACCTGCATGCTTGCTCTGTAGTTTTTGGGGTTAGGTAGCGGTAGCTTAGCTCAGACTGCGATCAGATCTCAAGATTTGGGTCGATTGCTGTTCGTGCTTTGGTCGGCTCTGTGCCGGTTTCGTGTTTTGTTTGTGCTTTTTTTTGTTGAAGATTTCCAGTGCTTGACGTGTGTCTCCGTGTGTTCCTGCTTCCTGGATTGGCAGTGGATGTCGTCTCAAGGCCTTGAATTTACACGTGGACATCAGTTTATAAAAGATTTGTTAAATTATTTGTTATATTCAAATGGGACTCCTTGTGCCAAAGTTGGCTTTGCTTCTTGCCTATTCTTGTGCCCAAATATAACATGCACTATTCCAATAATCATGTTTATAGGAATGCAAGTAACGATGCAATGTGAGTGAAATTTTCAGTCACTTGGATTTCTTTTAAGTAATTTGAGTTTTGTTTTTCATCTGCATGATGACCAACCACAGAACAATCACGTTCACCGTTACAGCTTCCGTTACAGCTTCAATTGCTAGTTAGCTATTCAGCTCGTGGCAATTACAGAATTAGAACTTACTGTACCGATAGTGAACAAAAACCAAGGCAAATGAGCTGCAGAACTTTTATTAATAACACAGAAAACTGAACATACACAAGTGTTTGTTTGAGTGAGGAAGACATTACAAGAACTACATTTTTATCATTGAACTCAGGCCAGATCATCCTCAACTCAGAACATTGAACATTGCATTTTTTTTAACATTGAAAAGTGAAAAATGAGTGCGGCAACAGAAAGGTTAGGCTGAATCCTCCTCAGAACATTGAAAACTGGAACACACATGAGGTTGCATTTTAGGCCAAATCCTCTTCCTCCTCTCCCTCCTCAAACTCTCCCTCTTCTTCAACAGTGGCATCCTGGTACTGCTGGTATTCTGACACCAGGTCATTCATGTTGCTCTCAGCCTCAGTAAACTCCATTTCATCCATACCCTCCCCGGTGTACCAGTGGAGGAAAGCTTTGCGCCTGAACATAGCCGTGAACTGCTCAGAGATGCGCTTGAACAGCTCTTCGATAGCTGTGCTGTTGCCAATGAAGGTGGCAGCCATCTTAAGGCCTCTTGGTGGAATGTCACAGACAGCGGTCTTGACATTGTTGGGGATCCATTCAACAAAGTAACTGCTGTTCTTGTTTTGCATGTTAAGCATCTGCTCATCTACCTCCTTCATAGACATGCGGCCGCGGAAGATGGCGGCCACTGTCAGGTAGCGACCGTGACACGGGTCACAGGCTGCCATCAGGTTTTTGGCGTCAAACATCTGCTGTGTGAGCTCTGGCACCGTCAGCGATCTGTACTGCTGGCTAGCCCGACTTGTGAGGGGCGCAAAGCCTGGCATGAAGAAGTGCAGACGAGGGAATGGCACCATGTTTACAGCCAGCTTGCGCAGGTCAGCATTGAGCTGCCCTGGGAACCTGAGGCAAGTGGTGACGCCACTCATGGTAGCAGAGACTAAATGGTTGAGGTCACTGTATGTTGGGGTGGTGAGTTTAAGAGTACAGAAACAGATATCATAGAGCGCCTCGTTATCAATGCAATAGGTCTCATCTGTGTTTTCTACCAGCTGATGGACCGACAGCGTAGCATTGTAGGGCTCAACAACGGTGTCAGACACTTTAGGGGAAGGCATCACACTGAAGGTGTTCATGTTGCGGTCGGGGTATTCCTCCCGGACCTTGCTGATGAGCAGGGTGCCCATACCCGAGCCGGTGCCGCCACCGAGGGAATGTGTGAGCTGGAAGCCCTGCAGGCAGTCGCAGCTCTCAGCCTCCTTCCTCACCACATCCAGGACCGAGTCCACCAGCTCCGCACCTTCCGTGTAGTGACCCTTGGCCCAGTTGTTGCCAGCACCACTTTGGCCTAGGAAAAACATTCATTAGTTAGTTATTGTGAGGGGGAAAAAAAATAAAAATACAAGACACTTTAAGATATTAACCCACCAAAAATAAAGTTGTCAGGCCTGAAGACTTGGCCAAAAGGTCCAGATTTCACGGAGTCCATGGTGCCTGGCTCCAGATCCACAAGCACAGCACGGGGCACATATTTACCACCTTCGGGGACAGGAAGAAAAATTAATTTGATTTTTTTCAGGAAAAAAATAAATGTAATCCTTTTTTACTTACCTGAAGCTTCATTGTAGTAAACATTGATCCTGTCCAGTTGCAGGTCACTATTCCCGTGGTAGGATCCAGTTGGGTCAATGCCATGCTCATCACTGATCACCTCCCAAAACTACAGCACAAAAACGCAGAGAAAGAAGAGTTAAATTAAAACGTCGTCCTTTCCCGCCGCGGCGGCTGAGGCGCGCGCGTTGCCGCGCTAAAGACGGGAAAATTCTAATGGCTCTCTGACGTCATCAACCGCCGCTCCACCAAACCCGCGGGAAGATTCAAATATCAACATCAATGAACATTCAAATATCAACATCAATGAACAAACATCAGTTTTTAACCCACCCTCATTTTGCCAGTTGAAAACGCTTAGCTGCTTTAAAGAGATCAAACCCCTTCCGAACAAAGGCCTCCCTTTTCACTTTGCAACAGGCCAAAATTTAGCAGAAAGAAAAGCAAAAAAAAAAAAAAGCGTTTTTGGATTAAACCTTTGTGCTGGTGTCAGGAAAAGGCTTATTTAGTTTGAAGACTGATTTTCCCGCCCATGATCGTTTAGTAGTTAATTAAAAATCGTAAAAAAGGTTACATTTAAATAAAACTTTTAATTTGGTTAAAAATTGACATGAAATACTTACGATGTCAAAAGAATCGTTATCTAAAGCAGTCCTTCTCTTTAAACTAACCGTTTAAAGAGACCGGCAACGAGCACAAAGAACTGGCTTTTGAAGCCGGAGCGACCTTTTAAATAAAAAAATCAAACTCTCGGATGCAGGTTATACATGTTCCTACTTACTTTGGCACCGATCTGGTTACCGCACTGGCCAGCCTGAAGATGCACGATTTCCCTCATATTTGTTCACGACTCTAGTCACTTGTAACAGCCGAGTTTCTCCTGCAGGTGCAAGGGTCGGGCTTTTGCTGACGTCACTTCCTGCCGGTGGGAGGGGGAGTTGTTACCATGGTAACAACCGTGTTGCCAGGGTAACAACTGTTCATCGCTCACATCGGCGCCATGGACGCCTTTGCAAGAGGACTCAGAAAGGCGCCGGTGCTAAACTAAACTAATGAGTTCAAAGTTTCATTTATCCTGGCCCAAACAAGATGACATTATATAATATTATTATATAATATTATTATATACCAATTTTATTAGATCTTCACTAAAGTTTAATAAAGTTTAATAAAGTTTAATAAATTGACCGATACAGGACATGTGTCCTTTACATCGGTATCAAGAATAACTTACAATAAATATATAGGACTAAAATTTACATTCAAAACATTTCATAAAATCACACACAGATTAATTGATTCCATTTTGCATCACCTATCAGCTCTAAAATCATACAAAAAGTCTTTGTTTGACCAGAACCTATCCAGTCTGTTCTTGAAAGAGTTCACAGACTGGGCCTGCACGACTTCCTCTGGAAGTTCATTCCATTCTTTGACTGCGCGCAGTGTGAAAAAGTTCCTCCTCTTCTCTGAGTGACACTTTTGAGGGAACAACTTCAAAGAGTTTCCTCTCAGTTCATATGTACTGTTCCAGAACTGAACAATAGGTTCGGCTGTGGCATCGTATATCTCATGTACAAGCTTGTATACTTCGATCATGTCCCCTCTGTGTCTCCTGTATACAAGGGTTGGCAGTTTCAGAGCTCTTAGTCTCTCTTCATAGGATAACCCTTTCAGACCTGGGACTAGTTTCGTAGCTCTTCTCTGAACACCCTCAATTTTTTCAATGTATTTAACTTTGTAAGGGCTCCAAACAGAGTTAGCATATTCTAAATGAGACCTCACCAGAGCTTTATATAATGGTAACAGCACTTCACTATTAAGATCTAAAAAAGTTATTTTTATTATAGCCAACATGGAATTGGCCTTCTTGACCCTATCTGAGATGTGGGTTTGGAATTCTAATGTACTGTCAATCGTGACCCCCAAGTCCTTTTCCTCCTGTATTTGTTTGACCACTATGTCTCCAATTTTATAGTTTACATTACTGTTACCTTTTTTTGTAATATGTAGATGCTTACACTTTTCAGGGCTCAGTAACCAAGTATCACTCCAGGTACTCACCCTGTCAAGATCTGATTGGAGTTCAACTGGAGGCAGGATTTATGAAAAAAATTTGTATACGTTTTAAGTTTTCTAGTAATAATGTCAGATGAAGCGTTCCAAACCAAAAAGAATGAGCCCTCTAGTGTATCTCTCCGTTGCCTTGAACAGACTGTTTGCTGCAAAATGTGCTGCAATTGTGGGGCCGAATTTCCCGCGCTGTCCTGCGGATGTGACGTCACATGACGCTGCATGCGCGTTCTCCCTGTTCTCCCGTGCCGGCTTCGCTGTTGGCTGCAGTACCCCCAACGGCCGTCGTGGCGAAGGGTGGCGCTAGAGAGTCTCATTTCTTAAAAGGAGCCTCATGCTCCTTTTAAGGAGCATGAGGCTCCTTTAAAGGAGCATGAGGAATATTTAGGTTTTTTTAAATACCATACATGTTTCGGAAGATGAAAGTGGAAGTAATCGCCGAACGTATTTAAAAAAACTACGAAAATAATCAGCAAATTAAACATTTTAGAGAGTTTGACGGAGGGTACACAGTATTGCAGACATGTTTAGTGGACTATAGGGATGTTATATCTGTTTGCCTATATTGATCTCCTGTACATGAAGGAGTGATAGGATGCATCGTAGTTCATGACAGACCTGTTCTGGTCAAACTTAAAGGGCAAAATGTTCCCCATTCTTTATCACCTGTAAACACCAACCCAGATATAAGAAATGAGGTAAACTAAATGACTTTGGTCAGCAGCAGCGTGGCTCGCTTTCTAAGAAACTGGAAATCAGCTGATGAGGATCAACTCCAGGTCTGAACTTTGACGCTCTGTAATAAAGCGTCACTGAGGAGCAGCTTCGGACACTTTCCTCCACACAAAACCTCCCTGGGTTAGAAGAGGTTCCTGATCCTGGAGTCCAAACCTCAGATCTGTGGCGTCTCACGGACACCCGAGGTGCCGGAGCCCTCCAGACTGGGGAACGCAGGGTCGTCTGGTGTGTGATTAATGTGCCGGTTCAGGATCCAGACTGGCAGCGTCTCCGGGGTGAGGGAGAGTGAAAAATGAGACCCAGAAGTTTCCCTCTGATTACATGTGTTGGTGCTTGTTCTTGTGTGGTACACACCACAAAGCTCAAAGAAACAAATCCACACAAATAACATTTATTTCTTGAATCATCAACATGCTCATTTATCTGATTCAACTATCCAACTGCTAACATCTGTCTATACAAGACTGGATGAGCTGTTGTCATGCTCTGGATGATGAAATCAACTCTGTCAACTCTGAAAGAATCAAAAATAAACTTTTATAATAAAGCAGTGTCAGGCAAATGTGTGATTTTCTGTGCAGATGTGCATCTCCTGGTCCACAGCAGGTACGAGTGCAGATACGATCCCGTTCTCATTGGATGTAATGATTAAAGATGGATTCATATTGCTCCTGCTTCCCTTATTTCACTTTCGGCTCGCCGTTATCCTTGATAAAAGCCTGAAATCATAAAACAAACCAACAAACAACATTTTCATTGGGGATCATTCATTCTCGCTCAGAGCTCCCATTAAATGTGAGATTTAAAAGGAGACATTTGACTATTTTCTCTCTAAAACAACGTACTTTTGTAATACTGTATTTGACCCGGTCTTTGTACGTTTTGACCGTATAGAAACGTAATTCTATCCATTTTAAGAATGTGATGTGTACCCGCTGTACTCTACTGCCCTTACTTTTTAACAACTTGTGCTTTTTATTATTTTACCTCTTTTCTTATGATTTTATTTGTTATTTATGTTTTAATTGTGTCTTGCCACTTTTAATGTTGATGTAAAGCACTTTGAATTACCTTGTGTTGAATTGTGCTATACAAATAAACTTGCCTTGCCTTGCCTAAAAATATCACTTTGGTAAAATATCTCTCTCACAAAGATCCAGTCCAGCTCCTCCTCCTCCCTCCGGGGTGGCGTCTCACCTCCATCTCCTCCAAGGAGGCAGAACCTTCCTCCACTTTCTTTTCCTTCGCTTGAAGCTTGAGTATCGCTCATGTGTATTTTCTTCCAAGTCACAGCTGATCTGCATTTGACATTATTTGGCATTTACATTAATCTAGAAGATGTCACACTTGTCTTAGCATGTTTGCTGGCCCCTGAACGTTTTACGTGTCTGCAAGTTCACCTTCATTGTTTCATCATGAAAAATAAAAGGCCAACACTCTGGTCATGCTCTTGTCTTGAGTGCGTCTTTATGTGTTATTTCACAAACATGAAACATTTGATTTATAGAAAAACATTGTGTAAGTTAACTCTGAAATATAGCGAGTAGATTTCAAACAATCTCCAGTTGGTCCTGGACTATATTTGCTGAGCCAGTCCAAGATCATATAGTTTGAAACGTCTTTAAATATTACAATAATTGAATCAGAGGGTATGGAGATAATCCAGAGGTGTTGTTGTCAAAGTTGTAATGTTTTTCCATGTATGATTTGTATATCTATTAACTGGGTTTCTGCAGTAACTGCAATCAGAAGTGATCTGATTTTCATCACAAGACACAATAATACACAAAGAATGTAATAAATCTGAAAACACAAATATGGTTAGGTGAAATAGGTCAAAAAGATTAAGATTAAGATTCCCAGAATATTCTATTTTTTTGAGGTAGGATATTTGAGTTTTCTTAAGCTGTAAGCCATGATCAGCAATATTAAAATAATAAAAGGCTTGCAATATTTCAGTTGATTTGTAATGAATCCAGAATGTATGACATTTTTGTTTTTGTAATTGCATTACAGAAAATCACAATATTTTAATTTTCTGATACAGTCCTGTACATTTCCTACAGAAGTTTGTATAAATAATTTTCCACTTTATTTCATGCAATCTCAAAAAAAAAAGAAAAA
The DNA here is from genome assembly GCF_033807715.1 of Cololabis saira. Lineage (NCBI taxonomy): Eukaryota > Metazoa > Chordata > Actinopteri > Beloniformes > Belonidae > Cololabis > Cololabis saira. The sequence continues at coordinate 23,716,905 of NC_084591.1, read as the reverse complement.
GGTATGTCTGGATTTTTTTATTTCTCCCACTGTACATTTGTAAATGTGAAATCCCCCAATTTGAGTTTGATACTGAAACCCATAGTTCATTTTTTGTGGTTGTCATGTCTGTAAGGTTCAGAAATCTGAAAATAAAATCACCGTCTACGAGGCACAAAGTAAAAAAACTATTGGATGGCTCTGATTTTCAGTTGGTCAAGACAAATTCATCTTCATCTACCATGAACTTATACCATAAACATCATCAAACAAAGTGAAACAGAGCTGGACATAATACAGGGATTTTTTTATAACTCGTATGACATGCAAAGCCCTTAAGGGCAAAGCTATTGCTTGTCTTAACTTAAATATCTCATTATTGCTTATCTACACAGAATAGTTTTTCTCTCTTGGATTTCCTGAGTAACCCGGTCTTAAAGAGCATATTGCAGGTTGGAGACCCCTGTGAATCAATGTGTAGGAAAATAATGTAGGAACTGAATTTTCATTGAAATACGCATAAATATATACTACAGTGACCTCCGGAGTTGTTTTTGTGAGAGTATTTTACTTCCGCATCTGAAAAAGCTGAACAGGAAGTGACGTAGCGGCAGGGAGTGCGGTGAATTTCAACAATAGGAAAAATAATGGATCTTAATGTTAGTTGTGACACTGAAGAGGTTGTGAATGTGTATTCACACCAATATGACAGGCCACAGCCTTATAATTACGAACCCGTTAGGGCCCCCACGTTCTTTTGATTGACAGCTGAAACTCGCTTTTTAAAAGGCTGATTTATGGGTCCGCGTTACACCAACGCAGACCCTACGGCGTAGGTTACGCGCCGACGCACCGAATGCTGCGTGCGCCGCGTAACCTACGCCGTCGATTTTACACGGAACCATAAATCAGCCTTTATTCACCGCAGCACCCGCCCGTGCGCTCCTGAAAGAAACTCAGAAAATAACTCCTAAAAGATGGATGAGTACTTGTAATCTGTCTACGTTTGTACTTTCTAAACAGAAAACAAGCTTATTATCTTCTTTTTTTTCTGATTAAATGCATCCAAAATAGCCGGGTATTTTTAAAACCGAATATTTCCCCCCCTTCGTTTATAAAATAATTTGTATCCACATTACATCGTTGTTAAAAAAAAGAAAACCTTCCACACATAACCGAAGATCTGCGTTTTCGACCACATTCATAAGCATTCCAAACCTGTAGATCATCTGTTCTTCCCCCCGTGTCCCACCACGGAACTGCCGCGTTAAATCGACGCAGCCCTACGCCGTAGGGTACAGGTCCAAACATAGGAAAATATCTACGGTTTAGCAGATACCCGGCTACGTGTGTACGGGGTCTGCGCAGTAACATGGGGCAGAGCTGTGGAGAAATTTCCCTGCTGCTATGTCATATGACGCGGTGTTCGAAAAAAAAAAAGCGTTTTTAGGAGCTTTGCTAAAATCAGACACTTTTTCCTCTGAATACGTGTCCTTATGTCTTGTAAAACATATTAAATCCTACATTAACTTCTCACATAGTCATTTTCACATAAGGTCGGGTATAATTTTTGAAAAAACCCTAACCTGCAATATGCTCTTTAAGTGACAGTTAGAGCCTCTAGTCACCATCCTCCGATATTATGGAACAATTTTCCAGCTTGGATATGCGACACATTTTGTCTGTTTGCATAGTAAAGCTTAAAACATATTTCATTTAACAAGCTTACATTTAATCAATAGTCCATCCATTCATCCATCATTTACAGGGTCACAGAGATGTGCCAACATGTCTCAGCTCTCTTCAGGCAAAATGTAGGGGTACACCCTGAACATGTTCATTTAAGTAACACATTTTTCTTGGAATTTATTTTGAAATGCTTCATTGTATTTATCGTACGTTTGAATTTATAATTTCTTGTTCTTACTTGTATTCACATAAAACAGTTTCACTGCAGAACCAGCTCGCAATTTTCAATTGTTATTGATGCCAAAAGGTGATGAAAATTTACACTACAAATCAATGAGACACGAGACATTTACATTGACATGTAGCAATACAGTCACAGGATGTATTTCAATGGCTGTGATCCCTTCAGTACTTGAGCTCACACAAATAGCTCCCACAAGTCTTAGGAAAATTTCAAATTTGTGGGTCAAACAACTGTAACGAAATTGTTGATGCTAAGATTAACAGGTGAGTTTGAAAAAAAAAACAAAAAAAAAACAACCCAGTTTCTTTGAAACTGTCAAGAATGTTTAATTGATCATGCTGATAGTAAAAACATTGGATAATCTTTATACATTTTCTGTATTACAAAGCATTAAAAGAAATGTATGCATTATTTTGGATCAGCTAGAATGTGCCAGGTCCAACAAAGCAGACAATAATTTACTTGTAAATGTATCCAGTATCCATGTGTATTTAATGTTACAGTCTGAATCCAGATTAGTCTTTCAGCTTCCAGTGCTTGGTGTGTTTTCGTGTAGGCTCTGCAGGGCAAGGTCTGTCCACTTCATCTCTTGTTCTTTCACAGATTCTGTGGATCCTCCGTTGTCTTGCTCAGCTTCAGGCAGTTCGCTCTTGTAAAGAACAGAGTCAACAAAAATGATATGAAAAACAGGAGTATATCCACTTATTTGTCAAAACAATGTTATCAGTGATAATAGGGGTTTAGGCAGGCTTATAAACTTGTTGGCTGTTGACACAACTTGTAATGATACAGAAAAGAAATCTGACAGTTAAAATGTTGGCATTTAAAAAAACATGGAGGAGATTATAAGATAGTATCAGGACAGAAACATAAGTGTAATTCAACATAGGTCAAAATAATTAAAACCACTGCTTTTAGGGTAGAGTTCAGAATATTTTCAAAGTCAATGAAAAATAAGTTAAACTGTATCATAAAAGTCTTCTAATAAAATGTGTCATGTTAAGAATTGAAAGAGCATAAGTAAATTTAGATACGAGGGTAACAACAAAGTGTAGTCTGGCTGGTACAATATTTGGCACACCTTACTAATATGTAGTTTCAAAGCATTTGGAAATATTGACAGCCTTAAATGTCTCCCTTCTCTTTAGAAACACCTTGCACTCTTCAGTCAATAGTTTGTAACACTCTCTCACAGCTATAACTTCCAGCTCTCTACCTTGCTTTACTGAAGGAATGCTATTATCCCTCATCCCCAACTATAGGTTTGGACTTTGTTGTTATTGTTCGATACCATGGCAAGTTATTCATGTTTTTAATACGTGGGGATTTAAAGTGGTCGTTGTTAAGAAATACATTACAAATAGCTGTTTTGTTAGAGCCTCAGTAAAACATCCTGCACGTGACCACGGCCTGATCCTGTACACCAAATACACTCATGCTGATTTTAGATTAGATTAGATTATCCTTTATTTCTACCTCAGTGGGGAAACTCACTTGTTCAGCAGCAGTACACTTAACACACATGCAGGGGAGGGGTAAAAAAGTAAAAATATATCATTACGAAATATAGACAGTATATCAGAGGTGGGTAGTAACAAGTTACATTTACTCCGTTACATTTACTTGAGTAAGTTTTGGGAAATGTTGTACTTTTAGGGGTAGTTTTGAATCACTATACTTTTTACTTTTACTTGAGTAGATTTGTGAAGAAGAAACTGTTACTCTTACTCCGCTACATTGAGCTCGTTACTTTTCTTTTATCCCTTTTATCCACGTACGCGTCAATCTCATGACATCACTGAGTGATTCTTTGGGAAAAATGTTTGTTTTGTCACACACAGAGTTTCTATGAGTTCATGGGCTTGTTCTAGTTCTGCCTGGTTAAAAAAGAAAAGTACAGAGGCTTGAAATTTTGTGCTACTTGTGCTTAATTTATTTTTTTATTCTGTTATATTTATTTTATTGTTTATTAAAGTACTTGAATTTACTTTAAGATTATTTTAATTTAAGCTATTTTTTATTAATATTAATTTATTCTATTGATTTAATTTGCCTGAAGATGATTATTTTGTACTTTTGTCTGTTTGAATGGTTGTGTTAAAAAAAATAAATCAGACGTTACTCAACAGTTACTCAGTACTTGAGTAGTTTTTTCACCAAGTACGTTTTTACTTTTACTCAAGTAATTATTTGGATGACTACTTTTTACTTTTACTTGAGTCATATTATTCTGAAGTAACAGTACTTTTACTTGAGTACAATTTTTGGCTACTCTACCCAGCTCTGCAGTATATACATTGCAATGGTAATAAAAGTAGTGCGAAAAAAACAGTGCAAAAAAGGCAGGTAGGATGTGTGTGAGGTAGACAGACAGATGTTATTGCCAGAGGAATACTTCGTTACCTTACTTAAGTAGAAATTTTGGTTATCTATACTTCACTGGAGTAATTATTTTTCAGACGACTTTTTACTTTTTATTCCTTACATTTTCAAAACAGCCTTGTTACTCTATTTCATTTCGGCCTTTAAACAAAAAACTATCCAGTTAAATTGCTCCATCCGGATAGAGTGAATTTGATTGTGGTTGTGGCACAGATGTTCTTGTCCAGTTTTGTTCTTACATCCGTTCCCTCAGATTCCTGCAACTAAACTTGGATGTACATTCCAATAAAGGTTAGGATTGAAAACATGCCTCTGAAGTTTGACTTTTTGCACCATTACAATACTTATAGGCAACTAGTCATCATATCTCCTGCTCTCTGAAACACATGTTAATGCTCAATAGTACACATATATGGTTCTTTAATATATTTGCATTATACTAAGATGCATTCATTTTCAATGGCGTTTTTCCCCCTTACATTACTTTTATACTTTAGGTAGTTTTGAAACCAGTACTTTTATACTTTTACTTGAGTAAAAAACTTGAGTTGATACTTCAACTTCTACAGGAGTATTTTTAAACTCTAGTATCTATACTTCTACCTGAGTAATGAATGTGAATACTTTTGACACCTCTGGTTATTGCACATCTTGTTATTGCACATGTTGAGCTCACACAAATGGCTGTGATCAGCATTTACCAGAGGCACGGTGACGTCCTCGTACGGCAGCTTGTCCTCCCTCCAGGCGTCGTCGGTGAGGTCCAGGACTCTCCCGTCCCGCTGGATCTCACTGTCCATCTCCAGCACTGCTGCTCTGCTGCTGCTGCAGGAAATCTACACTCTCTGGACCTGCACTGGCGCTCCCGGGAAGATATGGTCTCCCAAAGCATACGAGAACAGGGTAACAAATTTTGGCGAAGTATACGATCAATAAACCCCCAATATAATAACACTTTCACCTCTTTTAACAGCTTGTTGAGAAGATTTGTACGGTTGTACCATGGGTTGTACGCATGCGCATACCGCGCGACGCTTTCTATTGACGTAGGCAATGATGCCTTCAAATGCTGGAGCAAAATAACCGGCCTGAAAACTATCAACAAATATCAGCATCAAGTTTAAACGGTCTTTTCTCACACTTTTATGTTATCTGGACCTACATATTTTATGAACAATCGTAAAATAATCTTAGTGTGTATATCTATTTATATACAATATAACTAGTGTGTCAAAGAGATAATATAAATATGGACTTTATTGAACGAAGGTGGGAAAAGGAGGAAAAACAGACTTTTTTTTTTTTAAAGCCCATGAAGAGTAAGAAACGGATCAGAGCAAGTGATCCATGGTGGGGACTCCTAAAAAGAGGATTAAGAATGATATAGATGTCAATTGTTCTTTTTGCCAAAGGCATCCTGAAACATAGGCTACTCACTTATTCTGGTCATGTGAATTCACTTATAAATTCTGGAGGGACTTCCACAAGTATATTGCTGATTCTGTCTTTTCTAATTTTCATCTTTATTATAAGAATGTTATTTATTTTTTTTTTTTTTAATCACAAAGATATAGTGACGCTTTCTTTTTTTATAAATCTGTCTTTATTTTTATCAAAGTTTCACATACATAAGTGCAAATTCATCCACAGAAAGCCTGAACTCTTTGTACTCAAAAAAGAACTTGAACAATATATGGACGATAGACCATCGGCATCTGTAAATTGCTGAATTTGTTAATATGAAACTTACTCTCGCATATTATGCTGTTTTTATTTTTATTAATTGATCTTTTTTAATTTACATTCAACTGTCTTGTCCTTTATATATATTTTTTTGGTTTATTTCTTTTCAATTTGGTTTTGGAATCTATCTGTATTTAGAGAAAAAACTCCTAAAAAGAGGAAAGTTAGAAGAAATTTGTCTCAGTCATTTCCTTAATCTACGTGGAGATTAATGACAATAATGTATTGACAGTTGTACAAAAACAATTTGTTGATTAATAAAGTTAGCTGCTGTTTGTCATGGATACTTATTTGTGTGGTTCGTAAGTAAACATGCTCTGTGTTGGTGCAGCGGTTTCCAGGGGAACGAACGAAACAAGCTTGTGGGACGTGAGCTTCGTTGAGCGGATCTGTGATCAAATATCCTCACACAACCAGCGAGGCTGACGGCACCGACGCAGATATTGTCAGCACATTTCATTTTGAGGTGAGAAAGTTCATAACTTTTTAAATAATATATATGAGTCAGCAGTAGTGTTGATTAAACCCCACCAGCAGCAGGCTGGCCAGGGCCGTAGGCACAGATCAGATTTAAGAGCACGATTTACAAAAAGAAAAAAAAAATGATATAAAAGAGTTTAGCTTTTAATGTTTCCAGGACTTGGGAGTCTCTATAATGTATCTTTTGTTTTCTCTTCCTTTTTTTTATTTGTTAGATATTCTTATCTGCTCATTTATTTTTTCATTATAAATGATATATATATATTATAAATAGGGATGGGAATCGAGAACCGGTTCTTGTTGAGAACCGGTTCCCAGTGTTTCAATTCCTTGGAATCGTTTGCCTTTTTTGCAAACGATTCCCTTATCGATTCCAGTGGGCAACGTGCGCATTCGCGCCCAGCAGGAAAACATGGCGACAAAGTGGCATAAATGCTTGAAAGTTTGGTTATATTTTACCAAACAAGGACGACTTGCAATGTGGACATTTCAACAAAGGGAGGAAACACTAGCAACATGCAAAAATGTTGAACATGTTACTGGACATTCTTGTGTAATTGCCACAGAATCATTTGTTGTATTTACCGTAGTTAATTTCTACAGAAGAATATTTATTTTATTATTATTATTTTATATTTATTTTCAAAACAAATCGAGGAGCCCAAGGCTGGGGGCGTCTTAAGACCTCCCTGTTGACCTCACTTGTATTTTTTTGTTCAAAGATATAAAAAAGTTGATGCTAATCGACCTGTTTGTTCTCCTTTTTTCCAAATTGGGAATCGATAACAGAATTGTTAAAGAATCGAATCGTTAAACAGAATCGAAAATGGAATCAGAATTGGAAAAATCTTATCGATTCCCATCCCTAATTATAAAATTGTTTTTTTTTTCAATTTGCAGTTTTTTTCATATTATGAGTCAGATTAAGTTTTAAACTTTTCGCTTCTCTCCACACTGTAATTATGAGACACGTTGTGATTATTTTCCTTTCTGTTCTTTTTTTTTTCGTGTGTGTGTGTGTGTGTGTGTCCCAGTCCGATTGACTATTTAGCGTGCACAGTAGAGCTGATCTTTCATGAACAAAAAACAAAAACTCTTTAACGGCCATCTCAAATGAGCTTGGTCTAGTCTAGTGAAAAGCTGACAACATTAAATTAACATATCTCCTTCTTTTATAGGCGCCGCATCATGTCACAAGATCAGCAGGCAGACAGTGTTAGACCATCCACCCACCCTGGAAACTTAGTTTTCTCTTGCAACTCAGCAGTTAAACCTGTGGAAGCAGGGAAAACCCTAAAGACCCAGCATGTCCTCTACAGGACGACATCCAATGAGTACGGTCGTCTCCCTCCTACCTTCGAAACTGCGCCGTGTTCATACCACCCCAGGTCACAGAGATTCGTTCAAGAGCAGAGCCTGTGTGGGATGTATCGTGACAATTCCTTTAATACATCCCTAAGCCGAAGCCGGGTGCACGACTGTCCCATTTTACACCATACCCTCTAGACGTGTGCTGTGACAAACCAGACTGAGGGTACCTTTTCTTGGACTGCATGATGTTTACTGAGGAGTCCAGCTTCAGTTGTTTTCTGATGTATTCTCATCATTCCTTTACAAAGAACAAGTTCCAAATTTTGAATTATCTTTCAATAAATGTAAGATAAACGCAAGCTGACCAGTCTTTAGCCTTATTTATTTGTCTATGGTGCAAGGGACATTTAGTTAAGAAAGTAAGTATGTGCCTCACTGTCATTATATTACTTTCTTCAAAATTGTAAAAACAAAAACTAACAAACAATAGTTTGAAATAATATCACATTTATTCCATCTTGATTTTCGAACTTATTAGTGGGACTTGTCTTCAGCTAGAAAAGTCATTTTATTCAGAACCACTGTACTGTGATCCCTGTAGCCGTGACTTCTGTGGAGAGTACCGGTATGTACATTTATGCTCTGCTTTCACCGAGTTTCTGTTTGGTTTTGTTTACAACCAATACCAGAACACACCCACACAACCACCACACACTAATTTACTTACACTATACCACACTACACAAACAACACTGCATTATCAAACTACACGCACCACCTCCATTGCTGTCTTCTGTCTTTGTCTGTCATTCTGTGCTTCACTGGCAGTGATTTAAGACCTCTCTGACAAAATCAGTCTCAGGTCCAAATGAAGTTTGTTAAATCAGACCGTCAAGAGGCCAACATATGTATAAGAAAATGTACATCTGCTGCAAGATCAAATTGCATATTGAAAAGGGGCCTTTTGGCCAATCTTGGCACTTTGAACTCCTCCTCTCTGGATGGCACTACAGAGCACTGTACGCCAAAACCTCCAGACACAGAGACAGTTTCTTCCCCCAAGCCGTTGCTCTGATGAACTCTCATCACTCATAGAGCCTCAGAGTAATCAATCACTGTGCAATAATAATAATAATAATATCCTCAATCATATGCTGTAACAATGCACCTTACAATAACCATGATACTGCTGCACCTTTCACTAAAAAAAAAATGTATATATGTTAATAAAAGTTTTCATTTGTCTATTTACTGTACAGTGAGCGAAATAACCGGAGTCAAATTCCCTCTCTTGTTTGAACTAACTTGGCCAATAAACCTGATTCTGATTCTGATTAACCACTATATACACAATTATAAAATGATGAGTGGTTTTATTTATTTATTTATTTTTTTAATATTTGTATCCCCCGATTTTTTCCCCCATTTTTATCACCCAGTGCTCCTACCTAAGTCAGTCCTGGGCATTGTTGTTTTATTTTATTGTTAAAAGGTTCATAAAGTCAGTTTGTGTTCTTATGCCATAGAAACATGCTGGTGGAGAGACAGTTCAGTTAAATTCAACTCAGGTTATTTATTTATTTTTTTAAAACATGTGTTTATTAGTTTTTTGTTTGCAATTTACAGCAAATCAAAAGGACATTCTTACAGGAAAGACAAGAGAGCAAACTTTTTCTACCTATTCTCCCTCCCTTCCCCTCGCTAAATAAGTAAAACATTAAAACTAAAAAAGATAAGATGAAAATAAAGCAAAAAGAAAGAAACAATAATAATAAATTAAATAATAATGCATAAATAAGAGTAGATAGATATGAATGAATGAATGAATGAATGAATGAATGAATGAATGAATGAATGAATGAATTAAGTTTATTCAATCATGACAACATAAAAACAACACAACACCAAAAAACATTGTGCACAGCATGGACATTTCACACAAAACCAATAATCATGTGTTGAACAATGACGGAAAAGACATAGGCAGAAGCAGACTGCTTATAAAAGCCTATCCTATATTATCAACTTTCTTTGTTTGGCTACCGACCTCCAGAAAAGCAAAGAGACAATAGAAAAGCAAAGAAACAACAGAAAAGCAAAGAAACAACAGAAAAGCATGAAAGCAGAAACATTAACAGATAGTCAATCGCACTTATAAGCTTCAAAAATAGCTTTACAAACCATTTTCTTAAAAACCAAAAGAGAATTACATGTTTTTAAATGTATGTTGGCATCATTCCAGAATTTAACTCCAATAATGGAGACACATCTCCTTTTCAGACCTTTTTTAGCTTTACACCTCTAAGATTATACGGAGTCTCCTGAATTGAAAAGAACATCTGTATTGTGTCAGGGAGCATTTTTGATTTTGCTCTGAACATAATTTGCATGATTTTATAATAAAACAAATCATACAATTTCACAACGTGAGAATTTAGAAAAAGTGGCTCAGTTTATTTTTTTTTATCCCTGATTTATTACATATTAGGTTTAATACTCACTAGGTTCTGCTTTCAAGTAGTAAGTAAGTATTTACGGAAAAGTATTAGGGCCACGCAGGAGAAAAAAAAAAAATAATAATTTAGAGGAGGAAGATTCTTTTTTATTATGCACTGAAGTACAATTTCGAAAATGAAGTCGAAATGTCGAGAAAAAAGTCAAAAATGTCGAGAAAAAAGTCGAAATGTCGAGATTAATGTTGAAGTACAATTTCGAGAATAAAGTCTAAATGTCGAGAAAAAAGTCGAAATGTCGAGATTAATGTTGAAGTACAATTTCGAAAATAAAGTCGAAATGTCGAGAAAAAAGTCAAAATGTCAAGATTAATGTTAAAGTACAAATGTCGACTTTATTCACGAAATTTCGACTTTATTCTTGAAATTGTATTTCAACATTAATCTCGAGATTTCGACTTTTTTCTCGAAGTGCACAATAAAACAAAAATCTTCCCCTCTAAAATATTTTTCCTCCTGCATGGCCCTAATACTCTTCCTAATACTCTTCCTTAATACACCAGGGTTAATGAAAGCAGAACCTAGTGAGTATTAAACCTAATATGTAATAAACCAGGGTTAAAAAAACAGAACTAGTGAGTATTAAACCTAATAAACCAGGGTTAATGAAAGCAGAACCTAGTGAGTATTAAACCTAATACTTAATAAACCAGGGTTAATGAAAGCAGAACTAGTGAGTATTAAACCTAATAAACCAGGGTTAATGAAAGCAGAACTAGTGAGTATTAAACCTAATACTTAATAAACCAGGGTTAATGAAAGCAGAACTAGTGAGTATTAAACCTAATACTTAATAAACCAGGGTTAATGAAAGCAGAACCTAGTGAGTATTAAACCTAATACTTAATAAACCAGGGTTAATATTATATACAGTATTAAGCCCCGCCCCCTCCCAGCTGGTGATGACCGACACTTTAGCTGCTACGGAAGTTAGCCGCAGTTAGCACGTTAGCAGCGTCGTCCACTCCCGTCTCCATGAACCCGCCCCTGTAACTCCGTGTAACTCCGTGTAACTCTTTCCTCCAGCATGGACAGGCTCTGCAGATGTCCCCCGGGCCGGTGCTGGTGCTCGGCTGCCTCGTCCCCGTCGTCGCTGCCCGCCTGTGTGGTCAGTCAGCAGCAGAGGAGTGAGCAGCTAGCCCACTAGCCGCATCTCTCTCAACCTCCCTGCTCTGTTTTTCAGCTTTGCTCTGGACTGTCCAACCTCTAATGCTGGTGTCATTCACGTGGGGACGTCGTAAGTACATATGTGTGTTAACATTCAACAGTATTGTGGGGAAACTTGGCTTCCAGTTGATAACGTAGCTGCTTTTGAGGGTGGCTGGCGAGTTAAGGCTCATTTATGGTTCCGCGTTACACCGACGCAGAGCCTACGGCGTAGGGTACGCGGCGACACGCACCGTACGGTGCGCGTCGCCGCGTACCTTACGCCGTAGGCTACGCCGTCGATTTAGCTGAGGATCTTGTCAACAACACGACAGTAAGCATCATTTACAACATTTACCTACATTTATTGATAAAACATTATAAACATGTACTCAAACAGTTCTGTTTAGACTTAGAGACACCCTATTCTGATAAAGTTACACGTTTACTTCTTATTGGCTGTAGTGGAAGAAGAAATGCTCTTAATGCTCCAATGAAAATAATCTACTTCATGTACAGTTTCATCAATAATTAATGTTTTACTTTAAGGTTTATTTCAATGAGGGAAGTTATAAAAGTAATGAGTGATTAAAACTCAAATATATTAAGCCTAAAATATTAAATATTAATATAATATAATAATAATATAATATTAAAAAGAGATGTACATCAGTTAAGGCTAGAGAAATTTGGAATAGTTGTAATAACAACCTAAAAATGTGTCGCTCTATCGTCAGGTTTAAGAAATTGTTTAAAGAAAATACTGTAAATAAATATAAAACACTATAATTATAAAGTATACTATCAAAAACATTCTAGGATGTGAAACGTCAATTTTATATTTTGTCTTACTTATTTTTTTCTTCTTTATGTATTGTTTGTTTCCACTGAGTAAAAGCTAATGTCTCATATTTTTGCTGATCATAAGAAAAAAGGGTCGGCACTATAAGCTACGGCTTCAGCCTACACCTTTTCGGCAAAAGAAATGTTTTTTTTTTTTTCTTTCTTTCCTTTTCATCTTGTTCTGTACAAGCCGAAATAAAGATTCATTCATTCATTCATTAATTCATTCATTCAAAATGTAGAAGTATCTGACAATAAACTTGTATATATTTAAACTGAAGTATAAAATACCACCAAAATGAAATACTTAAGTAAACTTCTTAAGTAAGTACCATGGTATCGTATTTAACTGCAGCATTTGACGTTTTCTTTTTAAGCTTTCCATACATGAAGATGTTGGGAATAAGAAACATGAAACCCGTCTTTTAGTAGCAAGTTCTCACCTGTTATTGCTTCGACGTGTTAAGATTTGCCTTGGTGTGTTATTCGCCAGTTTTTAACAGTTGCTGTTGCCTAAGTTCTACCTAATGTTGCATAGTTACTCTAATCTACCGGTCATTTATATTTTTCTTTTTTTGTTTATTTCCCCCTCTTTGACAGGTGAGGAAGCCCTGGATGAGAGCTTGTCCCAAGCCTCAGTTATATTAAGTTTTTTTGTCCCCCCCCCCCACCGTAGTTACTCCAATACCAGCCTCTGCTTGACAACACTATGATAATTTACATGGACCCCGCCCAGCCCAGAGGGACAGGAATCCCCCAAAACCAAGTGCTCCAAATGATATGATAGTAGCTGCCTGGATCACTTTCTGTGCCTGCAGGAGCCTTGCACAGGTTCTGCTCCTCCTCTCCTCAAATACCCTTCCTCCATTCTGGGAGACTCTGTCTAGTGTTGTCTCCGGCACTGGAACCATGGGTAACAGCTGTGTGTGCCGAGAGGATAGCGACTTGGAGGACCATCACCAAGGATCTTCAAGGGCGACTCGAGGACAAGCTAGACGGGTGGACCACAGCACAACTGTTGGTGTTGATGCTGGAGAGGCTAGAAGCAGTCGACCAAGAGACCCAGTCAGGCCGCCACGCAGAGGGCGAGGGCCCCATGAGCCTCGGCGGAAGAAACAGAATGTGGATAGCCTGGTGCTGGACACATTGGCTGTCATCAGGACACTTGTAGACAAGTAAGTAAGATGTCCAATGGATTTAACCAAAATGCATTGAAGAGTCAGTGGTTTTCAAAATGTTTGAACTAATACTCTGTATGATTTTTAATTCTGTCAAAAAATAATATCAGCAGCCCCTTATGGTTGATGTTACTGCAACTCCATGAGAGCTCAACTTTTGACTTTGAATTTGAATTTCAGTTGAGGTCTTTTTTTGAAGCTTTTTTTACTACCTCAAGTCCAAATCAGAGACCATGGTTCTCGACCGGAGAATGTTGGCGTACCCTCTCCGGGTAGGTGGAGAAGTCCTGCCTCAAGTGGAGGAGTTTAAATATCTTGGGTTCTTGTTCACGAGTGAGGGAAAGATGGAGCGTGAGGTTGACAGACGGATTGGTGCAGTGTCCGCAGTTATGCGATCAGTGTACTGGACTGTCGGGGTGAAAGGTGAAATATTGCATGTAAAAACGGCTGAAATGAGTTTCCTTTGCAGGGTGGCTGAGGCTCCGTTATTATTTTACTACTGCACTAATATTTACCTGTGGTCTTAGGCCAGTCAGCTTGTATGACGCATTTGTTCCGAGCAACTGAACCTTTTGGTGATCTTTATCTCTGCGACCAGTCAGTTTCTATGACTCATCCGTTACGAGCAACTGACCAAATCACATATAAAACTTGAGACATCACAGAAATTGCAATCACCTTAGAGCCACTTCAGGCCGTTGAGCCACTCTAAACTCTCCAAATTCACACTGAGAATATCTACCACCCCTCAGTTTGTTTTTTTTTTTTGTTTGTTTTTTCTTTAAGATTTTTTTGGGCTCTAGTGGCCCTTTATTGAAGTTGCAGACAGGAAGGGGTAGAGAGAGAGAATGGAGATGACGTGCAGCAAAGATGTGCAGGCCGGTATTCAAACCTGCGACCACAGCAGGAGGACTGTAGCCTCAGTGTATGAGCCGTTTCTGCACCACCGAACGGCCCACCACTCAGTTTCCAGAAAACAAATTACACAGTTCTTTACAACTATTGTTTAATTGTGTTACTACTTTAGACACTATTGTTGTTATCATCTTACTTGTTTTACTTCATTACTTAAGCTATTTATTTATTTATTTCTCTTTTGGCTATATGTGTATAGTATACTTATTGTTTCCTCCTACTACTTGCGCTTCTGATTATAATTCAGTCCAGCTCATATCTTCAATTACTCTCCACACTACTCCACTAAAGAACAAAAGAAAAGTTATTAGCGCTATTACCCTGACATTTATATGTCCAATAAAGGTTTGTTCACTTAAATCAACTATATACACGATTTTACCAGATCCATTCCATCAACTGTGTGCAGATACACTATAAATTCTAGACATGCTTAAACAGTAGGTATATTCCTTTCAACTTAAAACGAATGTATACAACAATTAACCGTACAGTGTTAAACACAACTTTATACACTTTATACACTTTAAACACGTGGCCAATATCTGCACACACTTTTGCTTGTTTTTTTTTTATATTATAGGAATATTTGCTGACAGCAGTAGCCACAAAAGGCTTGTTACTTACTCATAATCTTACACTCGGTACCAAACAATTTCTCACATTTTTTGGTGGTGTGGCTCATAATCCCTAACAATTCCCTCCCTTATTCTTCAGGGATCAAGTGTTCTCTTGGGTGCTATAAATTACTCTTCTAGCCTACCCTTACATGTGTAAAGCCAGTGGGTAATTTTTAGCACCTCTGACACAGACCTTACATGAGCGTATAAATTGTTACACAGAATTTTGACAACAGAAACAAATCTTGTTGGCATACCCTTTGCTATCTTTTAAGTAGAAGGCCTCCCACGTATTCTCAACCAAATCAACACTCCTTGAGTATATTATGCACACAAATAAGCACACTGTGATAGCAAGCCTAAGCAGAACTCCTTTCATTCATAGCAATACATACATTCATCTCCACCGTGGTAGTTTGACAATGAAAAGACAACATCCAGCCAATCTGTGTCCAATACTTTCCCATACAACAGCTTCTCAGTGACTTTGAGTTACTTTTGGAGCACTGCAGGACTTGTTCATTTTATAACACACATCATATCTCACATATGCCTTTTTAGGAGGACATTTCAACACAAAACATCTCCACCATTTGTGCAAAACATGTAAATAAATTTAGATTAAAATGTACATAAATCTGTGATATTCAGATAAGGTTAAAAAGGATGGTAGAAATACTTCTAAATATACATGTTAACATATTTTTAATCTTTGCTGTTTGTTTCAGTGACCAAGAGCCCCCTTACTCCATGATCACCCTGCACGAGATGGCAGAGACGGGTAAGAAAAAAGCTAAAACATGCATTTGCACACCAACAATGAACCATGACCACAGAGCAAACAAAACAGTGTTTTTGTTGAAATAACTGTTACAGAAAACATAAAGCTGTAGTGTGACGCAAAAGGGTGTATTAGTTGTAAAGGGTTAGTGTTGTCACTTGACAGAAGTCAAGCTGGGCATTAGCTTGCACATGCTTAACCTTAAAGGTAGTCAAGCAGCACACTTTTCAGCAATAAAGTCACTTTCAGACAGAAGAACTGCAATATTGCATTATTCATGAGCCAATTGGCTTGCATGAGGGATAAGGTTGGAGTTTCTTGTCTGTCACTTTAAGGAAAGAATATGCATGTTTCATGACAGTGCTGCATTCATCTCCAACAAATTGCAGACGCTGTTGGTGATAAACTAAATAGACTTTTAATAATTCCATAGTAATTATTAGGATGAACAGCAACCAGCTGCTACACATACTTGATAAAGTGAACATCAGTAATTGTTGCCAACTCTATGAAAGCTGCAGTTTTGGCCGTTTGGTGGCCTGGAGCATCTACTTGTGTGCTGACACAATTCCAAGAAGAAAAAAAATATCGACAATGATCTTAGAGAAGTAATTGTAGCTGCCAGTCAGCCTGGAATAGAAGGTTAATTATTTTAGCTGTGGAAAGTATTATCCATGAGTGGAAAGCATTTGAAGCACTTGTCGGACTTCAAAATCTTGCTGAGATGTCACCATAAAATTGCTATGATTCTAGGAGGCACATGCTTCAGTTAACATGTTAAATCTTAAATTTCATGACATGACAGTTACAAAAACATTAGTACAGGTGGTTTGAAACAGTTGCCAGGAAAAATCAATTTCTATCAGGGCACATCAAGCTTGCATGGATATCCAAAGCCAGATGTTGTTTAGGTATCTTGGCACAAGACAGATTTGGTAATTGAACTCATCCGTATACCACATGTATTATGAAATGTGAGGCCATTTTTTTTGTCAGTTTACGTTTAGTTAAAATTGATTAGATTAGATTCAACTTTATTGTCATTGCACAGAGTACACTGAGTATACTGAGTGGTATAAAATAATGAGGTACAGTGTGTGCAAAGTGAGCAGGAGTTTTGTAAACTATGACAAACTATGAAAGGATATATACACTATGGAAGATATGTACAATACAGTAAAGTAGTAAAAACATGCTGAGACTATAAACACGAGAATATACAGTATAAAGAATATGTGCAGTCCGATTGGAGACAATAAAAAAGAGCACCAGTTTGTTAAATAGCCAATGTTTTTTGGTTGGTTGTTTTTTTTTAACAGTCTTAATTTTAAGGGAAATTGGGTCAAGCAATGGGACAAAGATCCCAAACACACAATCAAAATTACAATAGAATATTAAAAAAAATGGAAAGATTTAAGATGTACCAGTAGAGGTCAAAGTCCAGTCCTCTGCCGGATTTTTATGCTGTGGTATGAGAGTATCACAGTACAGCATCCTTCTTTAACACACGTCAGATAGAACAGTTATAGTTATTCAAATTTGTAAATACATTTGATTTATATAACCATTCATTATCAAGAGAGTAAAATATTTTCTTTTTATAAATGTTCTTCTTTCAAGATCTCCTGGACCCTGAAGGTTTTAGATTTTTCGCTGCTCAAACGCACCTTCCTCAAATGAAGTGGTCATTGACAGACTTTTGCAGTCAGGTGTCATTGAGCAGAGAAACGGCTAAAACATGTGGGGCTGGGAGTCCTGAGGACTTGGGTGGAAGAACACCACTTTAACTCTGATGTTGAAAGGCACTGTTGTCTTTGATATAATCTATAATATAATAGCCTTTATGGAACTGGCCAAATTAATTTAGTTAGATAAATCTTATCCTCTTTTCTCTTAGATGACGGTTGGCTTGAAGTTGTCCAGTCTCTTATACGAGTGATCCCACTGGATGATCCACTTGGCCCTGCAGTGATCACCCTTTTACTGGATGAATGTCCTCTCCCAACCAAGGTATGGTCTTAAATCCACTGAAATGTACATTTAATATCCAAATAGATCCAGTACTTGCCCCTGTGGTGTTGATTTCAGTATTAATCAAAAAGCAGTGCTCGTCATCTTCTTACTTTTTTTTTTTTTTTTGTTTGCATGTTGGTCCATATTCTCTTTCTAGGATGCTCTCCAGAAACTCTCTGACATTTTGAATCTGAGTTCTGCAGTTGCACGACAGGATGCTCTTAGCCCTGCTAAGCATAGAAACACCACAGCTGTTTTGGGATGCCTGGCGGAAAAACTGGCTGGTACAGTCCACATTTACCCACTTTAATCCACATTTGTTGATGCCAGAGTCCAGTTTAGTAATTTAATAAACGGATTAGATTAGTTTTGTTTCGTCATTCCGCATTCTTGTGATTTAAGGGGCAGGTCAGGAAAGTTCTGTTTTAAAACACAGATCTATAAACATGGGTTCATCATAAAGGCTCATGTATCCGGGGGGGTATATATTTTTTCCTTGTTTTTTTCCTTGTTTTCCCATATATTATATGTTGTAGGTCCTGCCAGTATAGGATTGCTGAGCCCGGGAACTCTTGACTATCTTCTAGAGAGTTTGGTGAGTAATCATTAACACCTGATGTGTAGGTGTGGTGCATATTGCATAAATCACACTATTGCAATTAAGATTTTTGAGGCATTGGAGTGGCTCAACAGCTGTGGTTATCCTGCTCTGCATGATGATGCAGATTGGGTAACATGCTCTCACAAGATTTTTTTTCCCTCCAAATGGTCTGAAAATTAAAAAAAATATATATATTATTTTTATTTATTTATTTATTTTTTCACTTTTACAGTGGTATTTTCTTCTGAAATTGTTTTTGTCACACTTTCTCAAGAGCTCGGAGGCGCACCCCACGGTCATGCTGTTTGCTCTGATTGCTCTGGAGAAGTTCTCCCAGACCAGTAAGTTCAAATGAGTTAACATTTGTAATTAGAACATTTTTTTTAGAGGCTAAAAAGTATAAACTATTTACTTGACATTCTGAGTTTTGACTTGCCATAACACTTTCTGTTCTTTGGATGTCTTAAGACGCCATTTACTAGAGTTACTTCTACTACACATAGGTGTTATATCAGATACTTAGCCTGCGTGGTTCTGCCTCCGAGCAGGAAACCGTTGAAAAGTTAAACCATTAGGGTCTTTTCCCCACGTCTGTTGTGTGGAGCTGCTGCAACCACAACGCAGCAACGGGTTACCAGCTTCTGCGGAGCTCTGAGCTCCACGCCCCGCCCATTTTCGTCTCGACTGCGAATCGGGAAGGAGGGGGAAGTGACGTATGCCGTAAAGCAGTCAAAGCCGTAAAGATTTGTAGTTTTTTAGTGTGGCAGGGTTCCTACCATGCTCCTCAAAGTTACATAGTGCCAGTGAAGGCGATACAGACCCCTCAGACCATGACAGAGGTGTCATTAAACCTGTTGGAAGTTGATGTACCATCACAATGACTCTGGAAATATGATATTAAGGTGGAAAAGTTACGTAGTGTCGCTTTAAGTACTCACATGAGGCTTTTTACTTGATAATCATTGCTGAGACAGACATTTTTACTTTCACTTGATTTATCAAGTCCAGTTTTCAACTGTTTTAAAAGACCTCTTACTTACGCTCTTTGTGGTAAAACATGATGCTTCAAGTCTATTCGTTTCAGTTTATCAGAATTATGCTGTGAATGCTTCCAAAAGTTGAGAGCTTGCAGTTTGGCACTATGCCTGAATGCTGGCTGTGCAGACATGAGCACAGCACTGAAACTGCTGCTGCTAATGTGAGGCTTCCTGTGTGGACATGTTGTTAACACAAAGTGATTTTGTGTATTCATGTTTTTTTGTTTTGTTTTTTTTGTACTTAATTCATTTACATCTTTCCTATTCGCACCTGGATTTTTCTGATCTCCAGGTGAGAACAAGCTGACAGTTTCTGAGTCTTCTATCAGCAAACAACTGGGTATCCTGGAGTCATGGGCAGACCACCCTGATTACCTGAAGAGGCAAGTTGGATTTTGTTCACAGTGGAGCCTTGACAACCTGTGTGAGTAGACCCCTCCTTTAAACATTTCCAATTTGCATTGTATTACTTCATAAATACATTTGACAATAATGATAATTAATAATAATAAAGGAATAGGCATTTCTTTAAGTTTCTTGATGATTACTTTTTTATTTTCTTCTCTCCAGTCTTGAAGGAAGGTCGCCAGTTTACTTATGAGAAAGTCAACCTAACCAATATCAATGCCATGCTCAACAGCAATGATGTCAGTGAATACCTCAAAATCTCCCCCACTGGGCTAGAGGTTAGTGTGTTTGCTGAAATCAGGTCTAGCATTTCTAGTGTGACGGTTTTAATAGTAAGAACACAAAAAGATTAAAATGTTTACCCTTTCTTTTGCATCTAACTTCAGGCACGATGCGATGCCTCGTCTTTTGAGAGCGTGCGCTGTACATTCTGCGTGGATTCGGGTGTTTGGTACTACGAGGTTACAGTTATTACTTCAGGGGTGATGCAAATTGGATGGGCCACCAAGGACAGCAAGTTCCTAAACCATGTACTGATCAGTGTTTTTGTTTTTTTCTGCCCCTCCACCTTTTATGAATGTGTTTCGGTTACATAACCTTTTCCTTTTTTTTGTTTTCCAGGAGGGCTATGGAATAGGAGATGATGAATACTCATGTGCGTATGATGGCTGCAGGCAGCTCATCTGGTACAACGCTCGCAGTAAACCTCATTCTCATCCCTGCTGGAAGGAAGGTATGCATAACTGGACCCCAGACACAAAGTTCTGTCTTCAATTTTTTTTAGCATTCACGTTATGTCACCTTTTTAGGAGATGCCATTGGCTTCCTGTTGGACCTCAGCAAAAAGCAGATGATCTTTTACCTTAATGGACATCCGCTGCCACCAGAGAAACAAGTTTTCTCGTCAGCCATGTAAGTCGACACGTGCAAGAATCATCCGAATTTCTGTCACCTTCTCCTTAGTAGGATGAGTCCCTTGTATTTATTTCCAACGTTCATCTCTCTTTCTGTTTTGTTAAAAGAATCACTTTTTTTTTCATGGCAGGTCTGGTTTCTTTGCAGCAGCTAGCTTCATGTCATACCAGCAGTGTGAGTTTAACTTTGGAGCTAAACCTTTCCGTCACCCACCGTCTGTCAAGTTCAGCACCTTCAACGACTTTGCCTCGCTGCTGCCCAGTGAAAAGATCATCCTACCAAGGTAGAAAAATAAATAAACCAAATTGGTACTTGAGGTGATTGTGTTGTAGTGTAACAGTTGGGAAATGCAGCATGTAACTTGTCTTACCCAACTGTCCTCTGACTGGCCGGTGACTCTTTTATCTGAACACAGTGGTCTTTGTGTTGGTATGGCAGGGAACTGGCATGACTCACCAATTGGGACTGATCCAGTGTGCTCTGAACTTCCTGGTTAGATCAAGGTCCAGTCATGTAAAAAGTATTCAAATATTGTAAACAAATTAGTGCATGATCTTATGTTACACATTAGACCTTACTCATAGAAAAAAAGCTTTTTTAGTTACGCTATAAGGAAATGGTGTCCAATAAAACCGTCTAGGTGAAGCTGGATTTGATGACTCACTGCCAGAACTCTGTAGTAATCCATTCTAGCAACACAAACTTACATCAACACCTTTCTTACAAGTTGTCAGTAAAAACTGAACATTTGTTCTTTAGAAAGCGAAGATTTAAAAAAAAAAAAAAAAAAAAAAAGGGAAGATTTATTGCAATGGTTTTTATTTTGGTAGAAACTGCTTAACTTATTTTCATAATCATACCACTGACTGAAAAAAATAAAATATAAATATTTCCAGTTATTTTAATCAATTATACAATAAAAAAATGGTGCAACTAGCCCCTCAACTTTTGGAAGTCAAGTTGTCATGTTGTTGCATCTACCACTGTTAAAACGCCTCAAAATTCAACTATTGGGGGGGGGGGGGGAAAGAACACGTTCACTCCTTCAAAAATATGTTTGAATATTTTATATAGTGTTTTTATTAATTTATTCAACACGTTTCTCTTTCAAACAGCAACAAATGGCAGCAATGTGGAATTCTGTGTCTCGCTCAAAGACCGTCCGCTCATGAATAGGTCTCTTTAATCTTACTGTTGGCAAAGCATCAGTGGGTGCTAAAGGTTTAATTTGCCCTGGCTCTTTTTGTTTCATTACAAAAGCAGTTTCCACAAGGCACAATGTACTTTAATGTAGGCTTTGGAACCTCTTTTATCTATTCTTGTTTGTGTGTTTCAGACACCGGCGTCTGGCCTTACTGAAGCAGGTTAGCATCCGAGACAACTGTTGCACGCTGTGTTGTGACGTCATGGCTGACACAGAATTGCGACCTTGTGGACATGGGTATGTATCCACCTACTGGGAAGAGCAATCATTTTAAAATCCTGAACTAATCACAATATTTAAAACATTTTTTTTTAAACGGCACCCATATTTGTAAAAGCTGTCTGTCTATATGTCCAAGGAAATGTTTGTCTGCTATTCCTTGGCTAGCATGATCTTAACTCTATGATAATATTGCGCTCTATTGTGTTTTTCTCTTTATTGTTTCAGTGGTATGTGTATGGAGTGTGCCTTACAGTTAGAGACGTGCCCCCTGTGCCGCCAGGACATCCAGACGCGTGTCAGACTCATTGCACATGTCTCCTGACACTTTTCCCGACCTTTTTCCTATAAGGAGAACACACAAGGCCTACAATTTCCTCCTTCACCTCCTCTGCCTCTTACTCAACGGGGCAGTGAGAAAGATGCCACAATATTGTAATGATGACAGAATGGCAAGTTCTGGTCAGAGCAGGCAGTGATGGAGGGGTGGAGAAAAAGACGGAAGATGAGAGGAAGGGGGATGAAACCACAGCTGTATCCCAAGGAGCTTTTCCTCATTTGCTTAAATTTCCTCTTTTGTATCCTTCTGACAACTCATTGCAGAACCTACGCCAAGAATTGACAGCTTTCTACTAACGGTGGATTTTTCAGAAAAAGAGTACAAAAGTGTGGTGCAAAGACAATGTATCTCAATTACAGACAGAACCAGCTTTTCATTTATGTAAAGTTATCAAGAAACATCCTCCCAAATCATGAGGATCTCACTGCACTTTCAGTCCAGAGGCTTCTATTTAATCTCATCACCTTTGTGCATGTGTCAATCCTGGCAATTTTAGTAGCTGAAGAAGAACACGGCCTGTAGTACAGTATTGAATCCAAGGTACAGATGAATCTGAAATGTCCCACTTTGTTGTTTTTGGCCATAGATGTGCGAATTATTGTTCTTTTGAGGTAGCATTTTTCTTTTCCAACACCTATACTTGAGCAGCTTTACTTTTACTGTCTTGACCGATGGCCCACTAGTAGGAGTTGTAATGGTGAGCAAAATGTCACATTTTGCTGTTGTCAGGAGACTTGAGCATTGTGATTTGAGTTTACAAAATTGCTCAATCAATCATCTTACATAAAAGTCAATCATGTGACTAGTGTTAAACAAACAATGAACAGAAAACTATTATTACAGTTATGAAGCAGATGAGGATTAAAATGGACAGAAATTCCATGTATGGATTATGCTCCTGTTCCTCTTCAAATATTGCATTGAATAATTGAATCTACAGTAATACAGTTTCCACCTGAGTTTGTCTGGTATTCTTTGGTGCTAACATTATAGCAATGATCTTAAATTTAGCTCCACTGTGAGTAGAGCTCATGTCAGGGGCCACACAAGTAACTGTCTTATTTTTTGTTTGATTACTCGAACATTGGTCTGCTTGTTAAGATATAAATGTCAGTCCTGTCAATGTGACTGTAAATTTATGTTATAAATAATGAACACCTACATTAGCTACGAAGTAGGTTAATCTGGAAGATTGACTTTCTTTTAAGAAGCGGTATGTTGCCTGTCAAATTGTGAGGGGGAAAAAAAACCCCATCATGTTGACATGACCTACAATTATGTGACCGTCATAATAGAAAATACAAATGTCTCGTTACCCACGAATTAATGCAGTATGAGGAATTTCCTGCAGACGTAATTCTACAGTGTATTTTTAATTGATTCACCAGGTCAGATGGAAAAAAAAAATGTTTTCCTTCTTTGTGGTTTGAACAACATACTACGTGCTCTGTTTATGATTTATCCTTCTCTGTCTACAACACTGTCAGTTTTCTGTTTATTTCTGTTTATGTCTGTTTTTCTGTCTCTGCTCTACTTGAAGCATCTCTGGGTTTACTGAGCTGTATTTTGGAAACGGGTGACAAAATAAATGTACGAGAGATCGTGATTCAGGAAAAGTTCTGTTTGTACAACTTTAAAAAAAAAAGTCATTTCAAATTACAACACTGAATAGTTTTAATTGTATCATTGTTTATGAAAGTGTTTACTCAGTCAAATAGCATGAACATAATTTCTAAAATCATTCAGATTATATTTGAATGATTTCTGAGAATAATATGCATCTCTTAGTATGACATAAACTGGTCAATGTTTGTTATCCTGTATTTCCTGGAGCACCTTACACATGGAGTTTAGAGATATCTTGTCTCTGTGGTTGGATATGAAGTTCAGGATTTCGTAAGAATAAGTTGTGTGTTGTATGTAAGCATCTATAAAAGAAACATGCCCCAGAGGTCCCAAAGATGTGAGTTATTGAAGAATTGTTTGCTGATTTGTGATATTTGTAATAAATGTATGTTAATGTGATTCTTTTGAATGACTGAACAGAGCTGATTTTAAGTGTGACACGTGGAAGTGATAAATGGATCTACTAAAAAAAAAAACAAAGAAGAAATGTTAGCTTTTTCTTTTTTCCTAATAGCTGCTCAGAAAGGGTTGATGGCTGTAAGTATTGGAGTGGCAGTATTTGATGAACCGCTACAGTGCTTACAACAAAGTTGTATTTAAGACATGCTGGATATAGTTTTTCTCTCATTGACCTCTATGTATACTCATTTTAGTAAAATGTAAAAAAAACAAAACAAAACAAAAAAAAAACATTTTATTTAATGCGACCACACGTTCCAACCTCGGAACCAATGTGCACATATTTTGTTGTAGGCGGTCGGACACAAAGTGGCACATGTACCCGCCGTTCCCTTGGCAACACTGGGTAGTATTTCCGACCACTAACGTCTCACTTCAGCAAACATAAGCAGCAACCAAGAACAAAGTAGGTAACTTCACCCACGAAACCAGTGATAACATGTTGAGAAGTGTGTAAATCCGCTCGCTTTCTTTCAACACTGCAGGTGTTTAGGACACGATAGCCGTTTTAGTAGCCGTGAGATCTTACTAAAGGCTGATTTATGGTTCTGCGTTACACCAACGCAGAGCCTACGCCGTAGGCTCTGCGTTGGTGTAACGCAGAACCACAAATCAGGCTTAACGTTCATGCTTCTCAACTACCAAGTTCACAAACTAACTGGATGCTGAGCGGGACGATGTTATAATTACATGTATATTTGTTTATTGAATGTAGACTTGTCTAGGGAGCTTACAAAAACAACCATAACATAATAACATTAAGGTGTGTCTCCGTCCAGCAGGTGTCGCAGCTGTGAGGAGAACATTGACATGGTTGATGAGGATGAAGAGGTCCTCGCAGCTTCCAGGTGAGCTGACCTGCTGCTGTCCAGCCCTGATGCTATGACTGGGGGCACCATGCTTTTACTTTACTTTCTTTCTTTATAATAAGTGAGGGAACTGCAACATAACTTTGTATTTATGTTTTGTATTGTTTCCTTTATCTTGTTTTTATGAAAAGGCACATTTTTTATCCTTTTGCTTGGTTTTAATATTTTAGTGTTTTTATCTACTGATGTTTTAACTTATCTTGATTCGTATCTTGGGGCCGTCCTTCTTGTTCTTTGTTCTTTTAGCCAAAGCACTGTTGTCACTTTATATTATCCTGTGTTGTTGAGTGTATGGTTTTAGATTGTATGAGGAGGCACTCACTGTGAACCAAATTTACCCAAGGGTTCTATCTGTCTATCTATCTATCTATCTATCTATCTATCTATCTATCTATCTATCTATCTATCTATCTATCTATCTATCTATCTATCTATCTATCTATCTATCTATCTATCTATCTATCTATCTATCTTCTTTACTTAAACATCACTGAAGCCTAAATTATGGTTCCGTGTTAAATCGACGCAGAGGCTACGGCGTACCCTACGGCGTATTTGTATGAATTACATTATCACACTTATTACAAAAATATTTTCCCCCTTTAGTACTTAATTTTTGCCTTTATAGCTGTAGTTCATATTTATTCAAAATATGAACTTCAGCTTACAGTGCATCTATTGTACTTTTTTCAAAATTACCACTTTACTTGCCAGCTTTGTGATCATTGACCTGGAAAAAAGAATATCTGTCATCATCTTCATAAGAGTCCTTAAAATCACTGCCAAATTTACAAATGCCATCAGGGACATACCCAGTAAGGCACATAAGGTCCATTAGTCTTACAATCAGAGCCACACGACTTTACAATAGTTTTCCCAAATAGCTGGTCTTACAGGTAATAATGACATATTTAAGTCTGGACATTGACCCCCTCTGTGGCTCTGATGACCAAACAGGCAGTTTCACAGTCATTTCCCTGAGTGTTTTAGTGCATTCGGTAAGCTCTTCTTGGTTGTTACTACACACTTCTAGATAATTAATCATTCAGAAACCGTCTTAAGCAAACAACACTATTCATCAGCACCCAATGTCTAAAGTGTTGTCCTCAACCCTGTAGGGTGACATTTAAAATGTAGGGGTTTGTGTATCAAAATATTGACAATATTCAAATGACTCATATTTAGAAAAACTACTTATAGTGTCTCTGATCACTTGTTTTTAGTTGAGCATTCAATAAATATATTCTTCATTTAAGTGGCCATGGAAAGCCATGTTGTTATGTTCCATATGTTTTTCTTCTTTTTTTGTTATTTCCAAATCCAAATCTAAACTTGCTTGCAAGCCATTCTTTTTGTCCACAATTAAAGTCTAAAGAAAGTAAAATGAATATAGAATATCAATATGGTGCTCTGTCTTCTTAATTTATCCTTTGAATAATCATTTTTAGTTATAACTATATAAAACAAGATTATAACACTTTGAACTCTGAAGCATAATTGTGTAATGCAAATCCATGATATGAAGTGTGAAGGTTAGGTAAAGTGATATATAGCTTGTTACTTGATCTTTTCAACAGCATATCTGTTTTAAAAGAAACTGATGGTGTGCATTGTATTAAATAGCAATCAGTTGTTTTATGATTCCAGTTTCTGCCTTCTTTCTCCAGGTCGTCAGCTGCAGACATGGCCTTCGATGACGCTATTGACTGTATAGCCAACATCATCCTTGGTAGGACAGTTAATAAAATGTTCTCCTGTTTGTCTTTGTGTTTGTAAAAGGAATGAAACACCTGGGCTTCAACAATTTTCTGTGACTTTAGTGAGATTAGTTTCAGGGGGTAGCTGTGAATCCAAGACTCGTAGGGGAAAAAAGACATTTGACAAAAGTTATGTCAATTTGTTTTTGTGTCCATGGTAAATAATTCATGACATAGACTGTTAAAAAAAGGTGTTGGCAATTAATGATAAAAGAATATGCAACATTTTCTATGTTTATTACTTTTATTTTAGACCCGGAGTTCGAGCAGTTTCATACGGGATTCATGGACAAACATTACATGGAGTTTGATGACTCTGAAGAGAACAAGCTCAGCTACACACAGATCTTTAATGAATATGTGAGTGGCTGGATATCTCACCCACGTCCATAAACATTCACACTCAGCTTCAGTTCTATGAGCCAAATAATGGAAATGTATCACAGCATGTCCTTTAAAGAAAGCAAAAACAACTTTACAGATGAACCCTGCCTCATGTCTGTCGCGTAGGTCGACCTTGTGGAGAAACACCTGGAGCAGCTTCTGATGGAGAGGATTCCCGGCTTCAACATGAACACATTCTTTGAGCTGTTTGTGTAAGTGATGACGACACTGTGCAAGCTGTTTCCCTCTGACAACACATACATCATTTTAGTTTGTGGCTCAAAAAGAAGTAATTAGTCATGATAAAATAACTTTTTTAAATAGCTTTAAAAAATGCTTTTGTTCATGCACTTCTTGCAAACAAGGAGTATTATACTGTGATGTACCACTAGGTGTCACACTGTAAATACAAAACGAGATGACACTGAGGGAGGTGGTCTGGTCCAGTACTTCTTTTTGCTTATTAACGTTCCTAATTAAGTTAAAAAACAAAAAACAACAACCCAGAAGTTTAAAAGACGGCTGTGGGTCCAATCCTCTAATTACTGAGCAAAAGATCTTTCTGCTTCTTTTGCATTTCCTTTATTGTTGGAATCATTTAACCATCATTCAGCAAATTCAATCCCACGTATCCTTGCAGTTCCAACAGTCTAAAGTTAAGCTCAATTTCTTTCATTTTGCCTTACTAACTGTGATTGGTAAAAACACATTTGATAACAGGATGTTTGAGAATGAGCAACCTTGACAACACAGTATCACTTTGTGGCTTTCTTTTTTCCTTATTTTAAATTATAAACTTTAGTGAAGTCATATGTTAAAAAATAAAACAAAGGAACAAAACCTAATATAAGATATACTCACTGATGAGCCTATTAGGTGTAACTTTTATTCAACCATGTTATTATTTCTTTTGATATTTGATCATGTTTTATCATTGATAGGGATTAGAGTTGGTGGAGAAGGGGATTGTTTTTACAGTTCAGAACTTTGTGTTGCATTTTATTTCATGAAACGTACTATATAAATAAAGTTCGATTTGATTTTTGATTAAAAACCAGACACTAATATCCAATCAGACAATCAAATGGCAATATCTCAGTGGTAAATGGTCTTTTTAAAGCATATCGAGGTTCTACAAAGCACTTTACATTTTGTTTCTCCTTCCTCACACCCAAACTCAATTCCCAGTAAGCACATTGGTATGAGCGTGAGGTTCAGTGTCCTGTCTAAGGCCACTGGTGTGTAACAGGTTAGTCATTAATCTACTAACCTTCCACTCAGTATGGTTGTTGGTGCCACCTTCCCGGTCTGAGTATTTCAGCTCCGCTGGGATTTATATGCAAAACCACATGTAGGGCTTACAGAGGAGGGTCTAAAATATAAAAATGATCTGTCCATAACTACCTTGTTGAAGCCAGAGGTCAGACGGGAATGACCAGACTGGTCCTAGATGATAGAACAGTAACATAGATAAACACTTTTACAACCAAGAAACACGCAGCCCGTCAAACCTTGAAGCAGATGGGGTACAGCAGCAGAATATCACACGGATCACTACTTTTGTCAGCTAAGAACCCAAGCCCGAGCTCTCCAAATTAGACATTTGAAGACTGGAACACCATTTCCTTGTCTGATGGCTGTTGAACATTCAGATGCTAGAGTCAGAATTCAGCATCAACATCAAGTAACTATGGATCCATGGTCTTGGCACAGTTTAGGTTCTTTAGTACCAACTGAGCAGTTTTTCTGACTGTGTCGATCCCTCGATGAGCACAGTCTACCTACTGGCTACTTCAGCTGGATAACGCGGTGTAGCGAAGCTCACATCATCTCAGTTTTCATGTACATGAAAATTATGTCCATCCATCCATCCATTGTCCACCGCATTATCCGAGTCCGGGTCGCGGGGGCAGCAGTCGGAGCAGGGATCCCCAGACTTCCCTCTCCCCGGACACCTCCTCCAGCTCTTCCGGGGGGACTCCAAGGCGTTCCCAGGCCAGCCGAGCGACGTAGTCACTCCAGCGTGTCCTGGGTCTTCCTCGGGGCCTCCTCCCGGTGGGACATGCCCGGAACACCTCACGAGGGAGGCGTCCAGGGGGCATCCTATACAGGTGCCCGAGCCACCTCAGCTGGCTCCTCTCGATGTGGAGGAGCAGCGGCTCTACTCCGAGCTCCTCCCGGGTGACAGAGCTCCTCACCCTATCTCTAAGGGAGCGCCCCGCCACCCTGCGGAGGAAACTCATTTCGGCCGCTTGTATCCGGGATCCCGTTCTTTCGGTCATGACCCAGAGTTCATGACCATAGGTGAGGGTGGGAACGTAGATCGACCGGTAAACTGAGAGCTTTGCCTTTCGGCTCAGCTCCCTCTTCACCACGACGGACCGATACAATGACCGCATTACTGCGGCCGCCGCACCGATCCGCCTGTCGATCTCGCGCTCCGTTCTCCCCTCACTCGTGAACAAGACCCCAAGATACTTGAACTCCTCCACCTGAGGCAGGAACTCTCCCCCGACCTGGAGGGTGCAAGCCACCTTTTTCCGGTCGAGAACCATGGCCTCAGACTTAGAGGTGCTGATTCTCATCCCAGCTGCTTCACACTCGGCTGCAAACCGCCCCAGTGCATGCTGAAGGTCCTGGCTCGAGGGAGCCAACAAGACCACATCATCTGCAAAAAGCAGAGATGAAATCAAGTGGCTCCCGAACCGTACCCCCTCCGGCCCCTGGCTGCGCCTAGAAATTCTGTCCATAAAAATAATGAACAGAACCGGTGACAAAGGGCAGCCCTGCCGGAGTCCAACATGCACTGGGAACAAGTCTGACTTACTGCCGGCAATGCGAACCAAGCTCCTGCTCCGGTCATACAGGGACCGTACAGCCCTCAGCAGAGGGCCTCCGACCCCATACTCTCGGAGCACCCCCCACAGGACGCCACGTGGGACACGGTCGAAAGCCTTCTCCAAGTCCACAAAACACATGTGGACTGGTTGGGCAAACTCCCATGCGCCCTCGAGCACCCTGCGGAGGGTGTAGAGCTGGTCCAGTGTTCCACGACCGGGACGAAAACCGCATTGTTCCTCTTGAATCCGAGGTTCGACTATCGGCCGAATTCTCCTCTCCAGCACCCTGGAATAGACTTTCCCCGGGAGGCTGAGGAGTGTGATTCCCCGGTAGTTGGAACACACCCTCCGGTCCCCCTTTTTGAAGAGAGGGACCACCACCCCGGTCTGCCAGTCCAGAGGCACTGTCCCCGACTGCCACGCGATGCTGCAGAGGCGTGTCAGCCACGACAGCCCCGCAACATCCAGAGACTTGAGGTACTCAGGGCGGATCTCATCCACCCCCGGTGCCTTGCCACTTCAAAGCCCCTTATGAAGCAAGAACCAGCAAGGAAGTGTACGTCGCCCGGACTGGCGTTACCGGGGCCCCACCCTGGAGCCAGGCCTGGGGTCGGGGCTCGCAGGCGAGCGTCTGGTGGCCGGGTCTTGGCTCACGGGACCCGGCCGGGCGCAGCCCGAAGGAGCGACGTGGGCCCGCCCTCCCGTAGGCCCACCACCCGCGGGAGAGTTCATAAGGGGAAGGTGCCGTGCGATTTGGGTGGCAGCCGTGGGCGGGGGCCCCGGCGACCCAATCCCCGGACGACGACTCTGGCTTTAGCGACATGGAATGTCACCTCGCTGGGGGGGAAAGAGCCTGAGCTTGTGCGGGAGGCTGAGAGGTACCGACTAGAGATAGTCGGGCTCACCTCCACGCACAGCCTGGGCTCTGGAACCCAACTCCTTGAGAGAGGTTGGACTCTCTTCCACTCTGGAGTTGCCCATGGTAAGAGGCGGCGAGCTGGTGTGGGCTTGCTAATAGCTCCCCAGCTCAGCCGCCATGTGTTGGAGTTCTCCCCACTTAGCGAGAGGGTCGCTTCCCTGCGCCTTCGGGTCGGGGATAGGTCTCTCACTGTCGTTTCGGCCTACGGGCCGAACGGCAGTGCAGAGTACCCGGCCTTCCGGGAGTCCCTGGGAGGGGTGCTGGAAAGTGCCCCAACTGGGGACTCCATCGTTCTGTTGGGGGACTTCAACGCTCACGTGGGCAGCGACAGTGTTACCTGGAGAGGTGTGATTGGGAGGAACGGCCTCCCCGATCTGAACCCGAGTGGTGTTTTGTTGTTGGACTTCTGTGCTAGCCACAGTCTGTCCATCACGAACACCATGTTCGAGCATAAGGGTGTCCATCAGTGCACGTGGCACCAGGACACCCTAGGCCGGAGGTCAATGATCGACTTTGTTGTCGTTTCATCTGACCTTCGGCCGTATGTCTTGGACACTCGGGTGAAGAGAGGGGCTGAGCTGTCAACTGATCACCACCTGGTGGTGAGTTGGATCCGCTGGCAGGGGAGGAAGCTGGTCAGACCTGGAAGACCCAAGCGTATCGTGAGGGTCTGCTGGGAACGTCTGGCAGATTCCCCTGTCAGGGAGGTCTTCAACTCCCACCTCCGGGAGAGCTTTGACCGGATTCCGAGGGAGGCCGGAGACATTGAGTCCGAATGGACCATGTTCTCCACTTCCATTGTTGACGCGGCCGTCCAGAGCTGCGGCCGTAAGGTCTCCGGCGCCTGTCGCGGCGGCAATCCCCGAACCCGGTGGTGGACACCGGAAGTAAGGGATGCCGTCAAGCTGAAGAAGGAGTCCTACCGAGCCTGGCTAGCTCGGCGGACTCCCGAGGCAGCTGACGGGTACCGGCAGGCCAAGCGGACTGCGGCCCGGGCGGTCGCGGAAGCAAAAACTCGGGTCTGGGAAAAGTTCGGGGAGGCCATGGAGGAGGACTACCGGTCGGCCTCGAGGAAATTCTGGCAAACCATCCGGCGCCTCAGGAGGGGGAAGCAGTGCTCCACCAACACTGTTTACAGTGGAGGAGGGGAGCTGTTGACCTCGACTGGGGACATCGTCGGGCGGTGGAAGGAGTACTTCGAGGATCTCCTCAATCCCGCTGACACGCCTTCCGTCGAGGAAGCAGAGGCTAGGACTCAGAGGTTGATTCATTCATGAAAATTATGTAATTGTACTAAAATGACCCCAACAGTCAGCAGACATCCGTGTATCAATCCTGTCAAGGTTTTCTAAGATCTCTGCGGAATGTTTCCAGCACTTTGTTGAATCTGCACCATAAAGAATAAAAGCAGCTCGAAAGGCAAAACAGGGTCCAACCCAGTTCTTGCAACATGTACCAAATCATACGGCAAGCACGAGTACATGAGCTAGCGTCCAGGAACAGCATGATCAAAATGTACCTTTTTCGTCCAGTATTTTTGAGGCTCTATTTACCCAGTGACTTATTTATAACTGCAGTTATATCCTTGTTGCAGCGTGGTTGTCTTTTCCTGGAAAATGGTCCTGCCTTTTTTTCCTTTTTGAATGTTCAATCCAACTCTTCTTTCTCTGCAGGCAGCACAAAGAGGAAGTACCAGGTGACATCTTTGACATGTTGTTGACATTCACAGACTTCCTGGCCTTTAAAGCGATGTTTCTAGAGTACAGAGCGGTGAGTAATGTGTGAACTGAGAATTATATTTTAATATTGTGTTAATGACAACTTTGTGATTTCTTCCACTTTTGGTAAACTTTGCTCTTTAAGTTAATTTATTTATTGCTGTATACTTTATTTATTGCCTGTGATTGGGCTCAGGTGAATCTTGACTGCCTGGATAATTGATGTCAAAATAAATGTTTTAATATTTGTATTTACGTGCAGTTTTAACACAGATTTCTGAACTTAAATTTTGTAATTGTTAAAAGATTTTAAGACCCTTTTGGGTTTTTATAAAAAATGGTTTTAATTTTTCAATCTTATCTTAAAAGAGATTTAGCTTTGTTTTCCCCATCAATCTACACACATTTCTCTACATTCATGAAGATAAACATATTTAGCTCTGCAGGCAGGTAACTTCATGTGTTAGATGGAGGTTCAATATCGCATGTTGGGCATTTGCCAGTCTTTCAATACATTAGAAACCAAAAAAATGATCATATCAAACACAAATTTGATTGTTTGTTTCCTAACTGAATACTAAAATGGTGATAGGAATGTTTTACTGAGACAGTCGGCTCAATAGATAAAATGATGAATGAAGCAAAATATAGAATTACAATCCTGAGCCAATCTGCCAACTCCAGACGGCCATTACTGCCAGAAGTGATATAACAAAATGCTAAATGAAGGGATTGAATATTTATGTAATACTAATGTGGGCATGTGTGATACTTTATGCTAATTCAACCTGCATTAATCTGTATTTCTAGGAAAAGGAGGGAAGAAATCTGGACCTAAGTCAGGGGCTGGTGGTCACATCTCTGACCCCTGCTAGCCTCAAACACACTGGCTCCTCTGAATGACAGTGATGCTGAAACACTTGAACTGCTTCTTTCCTCACATGCAGATGTGAGGCTCTGTGTCCACGATGCATTCATTTCAGTATCCACACCTCATAAATCTACTCTTTGCACAAATTTCCCTTAGTGGCTGATTCCTTTGGTTTGTGTTGTTGGGAGGGATCCAAAAACCTCTCTGTAGTTAAAAGATTACTACAGCTGTATCACTTTAATCGTATGATTCAAGTTTCTTAAACTGGAACAGTAATTGTTTACAGACTAGTAGTAGCCTCGAATTTACAATCAATGATTCACAAATCTTATTCACACATATACTGTTAAGACCGTGATGTGTCCTGCCAGTTTGGTGCTTGGAGAAGAGAAGGCGTCGACAAATTCCTCGGAAGTATCATGACATGATTGTAATTCTTCCATTATTGTTTCAGAGAATAATGTTTTCGAAATAATATATGTTTAATGGAAATTTGAATTATTGTGACAGTTAATAAGTGATGCTTGTGGAAGTATTTTTAATGCTGTGTATGCGTGTGTGTGTGAGTAGTTTTCAGTAGTTCAGTGTCAAGTGTTTTTTACCTACAAAATGACAGTTCTACTGATATTGTTACATCCCTGGATACCTTCTTTTGTTCTACTTGTTTGTATAAACCATCCATCCATCCATCCATCCATCCATCCTCCACCGCTTATCCGTTCCCGGGTCCCGGGGCAGCAGTCTCAGCAGGGATGCCCAGACTTCCTTCACCCCAGACACTTCCTCCAGCTCCTCCGAGGGGAGTCCGAGGCGTTCCCAGGCCAGCCGAGAGACATAGTCTCCCCAGCGTGTCCTGGGTCTTCCCCGGGGTCTCCTCCCGGTGGGACATGCCTGGAACACCTCCCTAGGGAGGAGGGACATGCCTGGAACACCTCCCTAGGGAGGAGGGACATGCCTGGAACACCTCCCTAGGGAGGCGTCCAGGAAGATCCGGTACAGATGTCCAAGCCACCTCAGCTGACTCCTCTCAATGTGAAGGAGCAGCGGCTCGACTCTGAGCTCCTCCCGGGTGACCAAACTCCTCACCCTATCTCTAAGGGAGCGCCCAGCCACCCTGCAGAGGAAACTCATCTCGGCCGCTTGTATCCGCGATCTTATCCTGTCAGTCACTACACAAAGTTCATGACCATAGGTGAGGGTAGGAGTGTAGATTAACTGGTAAATCGAGAGCTTTGCCCGAAACTGCGACGTGGGCCCGCCTTCCCGTAGGCCCACCACCCGCAGGAAGGACCATGTCAGGCTGGTGCCATGTGGTCTGAGTAGCAGTCATGGCGGGATGCCTCGACGACCCAATTCCTGGACCAAAACCCTTGCAGTTTGTATAAACATTTTTTTTTTTAAATAAAACCGATAAAGACTAGGTTGAAACGTCTCTGAACTTTATTAGAAATGCACGGTAGAGTCCTTGCATTTATCCTTTATATCAAATTCATGATACAAAAAGAGAAATATTTTTTTAATAAAGGCACATTACAGTAAAACTGGAGCTGAGCAGTATTTAGTAAATCCACTAATGAATATATATATATATATATATATATATATATATATATATATATATATATATATATATATATATAATGCAAACTTGTTATTCCTGTGATGGAGTGGTATCTGTCTGGGAGAAAGGGGAACATATGAAGACCATGTCAAGAAATATATTTATCATAAACTGCTGAGGAGGTAACATGTCATACAAACAAAAAGTACAGAATAAACATCGAATGATTGTGTTTCATAATTTTCTCTGATTTGGTGGATAGATGTCCACTTGAGAAAAGTTCAACATTCAAGTTTTCAATATTGACTTTAGTGAAATTTGAGAGACGTGCTGCTCCTCTCAGGATTTAGATGAACAAGTGTCTCATTTCCTGGTGCGCATGTGATGTTTATAGCAGACTAAACAATAACACAACCCTTCTAACCAGTGTCCAGTGACTTAATGCCCCTTAGAAACTGTAGTATACACTTAAATTATTACTTCATTATTTGAAGGAACTTACACTAAAGGAGTACCTACTAATTTGGGAAAATATCAAAATATGATCTCGCAACAAGTTTAAGGGATACACCAAAATTTGGAATTAGCTTGCTGACCATTAAGTCCAGAGTTTGATACTTGTGCTTTTCTTTTCTCTGTTCATCCAATAACCCCTGAATAACCCTAATGTTTTTATTTCCATGTTGTGACTCATTCATTTGCTTTGTTTAGACATAACTGTTAAACGAGAGAAAAAATCTTATGAACATTTAATTAACTTTATTTGGCAAAGCAGCACTTCTTGGGCAGGTGCATTTGCTCCGGAGTTGGTGGCAAATAACTGTTCCCAAAATGTTGGGATATCCCTTTAATTGTGAATATTTGTACCTTTCTAGTGATCAGCAACCAGTTAGCCTCACCAAAGACTAGACTGGGCACCCCTCATTGATCTAATCTGCACAAAAGGCAAAGAACAAAACATGTTGCAGTGTTTCCAAGTTTTCCTTGGCAGGGAAGACTCCAGGGAGTAACAGCAACTGGGCCACACATTAAAACAGTCCAGCACACAAACTCTAGTAGGACATCAAACTTACAATTCTGCATTAAGATGCAACTTTAAAAGCTTTAGATGTGCCTTTTAAGAGAGGTTTTGTTAACTCTTCTGGTCAATCACCATGCTGTGCAAAGCAAAGTGGCTCCATAGACATGAACAAATCTTTAAAAAACTGTGAATTTTGGGAAACTGCCATAACTCTTACTTAGAATTATGAATGCAGGCTTCCTGTATTCTTATGGTGCTATTAGGAATAACAAACAGGAGGACATTTCTGGAACGGGCTTCACCTTGTTAATACTGGAGTTCAGCTGAAATCAGGTTTGGGTTAGTGGTTATAGTTAAAGGAGACTGTGTAAAAAGTCACATTAAACACTGAAATGTTGCTCCCAGAGCAGCATCACGGGCTACGCTGGGTCCTAGGCCGGCACTGTGCTGGTCGCAGCATTCCCTCCATCATCCCTCCAGTCCAAGTAAGAGAAGAAAGTGCTGGCGCCGTACAGCAGGGTCACCACAGCGCCAAAGAACTGGATGGACAGAGAGACGGGAACACAAGTGAAATGGGGGGTAGGAGAACTGCCACTTTCATCACTTCAGTAGCCAGACACATCTGTGACTTTATTCACAGATGTTTCTGTGTTTGTAACCACCCAGATTCCAGGAGCTTGTGATTTCACTGTCCTAACAATCAACTACTAGGACTTTATCGCCAGTGTAAAAATGTTAATGTATCTCAATTTGTGTGCCTCAGAGGCAGTAAAATGTAACTGATAAGAGTTTGTGATATGAAGTAGGCCAAGCTTGGTGTGTGCGCATGTATGTAGTCACATGGTATATATTACTGTAGCTATACACTACGATAGACTTTAACCTACTCAAAAGACTATAAACCACTCTGGTAATCTCTAAGTTTTCCATCTTATGTCCAACACCCACTTGACTGTTTCTGTCCTGAACTCTGGTGTGTGTATCTGTCATTATACGCCCTCTGGTGTGATGAGTGATCTGGTTGGGGACAGAAGTCCTCATGGGAACGGAGGCCAACCCTAAAGAGGCCAGATGTCGTGTTTGAGATGTGAGAGGAGTTCGGGTTATGAACTGCCATCCGTGAAGGTTAGGGTTCATTAATTGGAAATAAGTACAATGTCCAAATAATGATATATGCACAAGCTTTTGTTTGCGTATGAGTCTAAAATTGATTAAACACAGATTAGCTTGATCAACAGTAGAGAAGAGTGACTTACAGACATTTGAACTGTTATCTTACTTGTCCTCGGCTTCATATATTCATATTTATGCTCTATGCGTCTTTTTTACCATAATAAACAAACATGCCAAACAGCAGTGGCATTGAGATGATGTGATAGAAGAGATGGTTGAAAGATTCTTCCATCCATGATTGTTTTCTGGTGACCAGAACACTGTTTCACCATGAAAGGTGAAAGACAGAGAGCTCCTCATCTGAGAGTTTCTTATATATTCAGCCTCTTTATTCAATTTTGGTTAAGTTAGTGTGAGTGGTGCTCGTGTCTTACAGCAGCGGCTCCTATATGTCCGAAGAAATAACCGAAGTACTTCACAGTTGCAGCATTGGCCAAGAAAGCTGTGAGATACAGCAATGCAGCAACACCGTTATACACCATCATCTAGAAACAGGGGGGAAACAGACTCAATTACTCAGTCCACAGCTGCTTCCAAGAAGAACTGCAGTCACATCAAACACCAACGTTGCAGCAGCGTGTGCAGGAATATTTTGTGTCATTCACAGTGGCAAAGAAACTTTATTTGGAGTTATGAGTTGTCTTTAGCAACAGTTCGGTCAGGTTTTCAGTCAGAAACTGCCAGTCAGAGCTACTTGACTAAAATCCAGAAGTCATCACCATGGAAACCTCTGAGTGGCAGTCAGGATTCATAGCTGATGAGCAGCTTCTCTTTTGTACGGTCAATTTTAGACACAGATCTCACAGTATCTCCAGCAATACCTCATTCTAGTTATACAGGCTATTTACATTTTTAAATTTTTATTTTAATTTGACTGAACTTCGAATAATTCTTTGTTCCTGGCAGTAAATATTTTAGTTCAAATCTGTGTTGCCTTCTTCCTGTTTGTGCAGCATTTTTCAAAACCGTAATAAAAATGAGTCCAATCACAAAAACATTTTTACTTTCATGTAAATCAGGGATATTTCATCTGACAGTATCACAATCAGAAGAGATTCCTCTCTCCCCCTCGTCCCTACCGTCAGCGGCCAGGGGATGACGGCCAGCTGTCGATGGACGCTGAACAGGATCAGAAAGAAGACGACGGTGGTGATGAGCCACAGAGTGACGGCCACAAACATCACCCAGCCGTACGCTGGCACAACCGTGTAAGGTGTGCTGGCAATCAGAGCCCAGTGGAGCAAACCCAGGACCTAAAGAACAGAAACAAGACACACCAACCAAGAACAGTGAGACCACGTGGGGCAGTCAGCTGAGACAAGGTTTAACAATTCAAAGTGCTTTACATAAAAAGATTAGACGTACCTTTAAAAAGGAATACAATTTAACACATTAAAAACAGATACGAGCATAAACAATTATATGGAAACTGTTTGATCCTGTTTACCTCAAAGCTGCTCTGTAATGAACTTGTTAATGTAATGTGTGTTAACTTGTGAATTAATCTGCAGAAAAGCTCAGATAACTGCAGTTGTGGGGTGTATCGGTGATGGACAAGAGACCGAGTACAGAGAACCGGTGGACCGTTTTGTGGCACGGTGTGGGAACAATCATTTCATCTGGAGTGGGAAGAAGACAAATGAGATGATTGTGGATTTTAGGAGGACCAAGAAACGTTAAACAGTGTGAGTGAGATGAGTGAGATGAAGTGGACATGATGGAGGAGTATAGATCCCTTGCTGTTTGTCTCCACAGCAGACTGGACTGGAGATGCAACAGTCAAATATATGTATTTATTTCTTTGAAAGTCCTCCAGCGTGGACGAGACTCATTATAACTGGGAATAATAGAAATATGCTTGATTTTCTAACTTAGTCTTACTGTTCTATGAAATACCTGGATCATTCAATTTTTTCATATTTACAGTTCACTTTGGATAACGTTTTAATTTAATGTACAAGTGTAAATAATTCAATTTTCTAAAATTCGGGACAGATGGTGAAGATCATTGTGCCTTTTTTGTATGTATATCCAAATGGATGAATAGGGCCCACACTGTCCTCTAAATCATTCATTTTTATTGTTCATGAAACCTCACCATCAAGAAATCAAGCCAGAAAAGCCACTCAGGGCAACACAAAGCTTCTCTCTGGTCCTCCATTCATGTCTCTGCTTCTGTCCCTTGGGAACAGACATGAAGACCAGAGGCCATTATGCATGCAGCGGTCATGTTTCACTTATTACACGCCTAATACAGACACTGACACACACACATGCACAGTGGACATCTCAAAGATGACGTTTACAAAGCTCCTGTCTTAATAATGAGGGCCTGTTCTGAACTAAAGGGACAGCAAATAAGATTTACGGCTGGTTAAAAGAGTTAAAATGATTCTATGAACAAATTATTATCACACAACACAGTACACAAGGGGTTTAATAACTGTCACAGGCAGGACTTGGCATTGTTTAGAGTAAACACAGTCCAGTTGAAGGAATGGGGCGAAATGCTGAAGCTTCGGGGGAAAACTTTGTTCTGGAGCAAATGTACTTCTGTTTACATGTTGTGCAGGTGGATTTTATAATGTGGCATGGAGAGCAGATTGTTAATCAATATTGCATAACTGGGCAGAGGACTGAAACAGGAGACTGATCGCTGCTGCTGTTGAAGTTCAAAAAGAAAAAACAGACTTCTGTTGCCAAACACGAGACGAGCAACATACTGACAATATGTATATATATATATATATATATATATATATATATATATATATATATATAGGGGAGTTTTTACCTGCCATTGTTTATGTAATAATTGCTCGGGGGTCATGTTCTGGGTATGGGTCTCTGGAAAGCGTCTAGAGACAACTTTTGTTGTATTAGACGCTATATAAATAAAATTGAATTGAATTGAATATATATATATATATATATATATATATATATATATATATATATATATATATATACCGTATATATATATATATACCGTATATATATATATATATATATATATACCGTATATATATATATATATATATATATATATATATATATATATATATACCGTATATATATATATATATATATATATATATATATATAGGATAAAGGATTACAAAAATTATTTCATTTTGCTAAATGCTACAATAATGAGAGAGAATTTCTTAGAGAATTTTATATTGCTTTCAAAAGTTTACATACGGTACACAAAAAGTACTATGTCTTTAAATAACGTGGGGAAGCTCAGATGATGATGTCATGGGTTTGGAAGCTCCTGAGAAGTTAACTGACAACATGTGAGTTAATTGAAGGCACACCCGAGGATGTATTTTAAGGCCACACCTCAAGCACTCTGCTTCCTTGTTTGAATTAAAGAAATCAGCCAAAAAAATTCGGGGAGAGAATTGTGGAGCTCCACAAGTCTGATTCATCCATGGGTGCAATTTCCAGATGTTTGAAGGTGCCACGTTCATCTGTTCAAAACAATTATATGCACGTATAAACATCATGGGAATGTCCAGCCATCACACCACTCAGTAAGGAGACAGGCTCTGTGTCCCCGAGATGAACGTGTTTTGGTCTGAAATGTGCAAATCCACCCCAGAACCAAAGCTAAAGACCGTGTGAAGCTGCTGCATGAAGCTGGTAAGAAAGAGTCATTATCCACAGTGAAACAAGTCCTGCACTGACATGGGCTGAAAGGCCACTCAGCGTGAAAGAAGCCATTACTCCTGAAGAAACATAAAAAAGCCAAATTACAGTTTCTGAACGCACAACACGTGGAACCTGGAGGTGAATGGGCTACAGCGGCAGAAAACCATACTCCTGTCAGCTAAGAACAGGAAACTGAGGCTACAATTGACACAGTCACCAAAACTAGACAACAGAAGATGGAAAAATGTTGCCTGGTCTGATGAGCCTCCATTTCTGCTGCGACATTCGGATGGTAGCGTCAGAATTTGGCATCAACAATATGAAAGCCAGGGTCAAAACGAGGTCATAAAGATTTATCTCAGACTGGTTTCTTGAACATGACAATGAGTTCACTACTCAAATGGCCTCCACAGTCACCAGATCTCTGTTCGCTGGAATATCTTTGGTATGTGGTGGAACGGGAGATTTGCATCATGGATGTGCAGTTGACAAATCTGCAGCACCTGCGTGATGCTATCATGCCAACATGGACCAAACTCTCTGAGGAATGTTTCCAGCACCTTGTTGAATCTAAGCCACAAAGGATTAAGGCAGTTCGGAAGGCAAAAGAGGGTCCAACCCGGTACTAGCAAGGTGTACCTAATAAAGTGACCGGTGAGTGTATATATATATATATATATATATATATATATATATATATATATATATATATATATATATATATATATATATATATATATATATATTATAAAACTCACTGAAGTTACAGATAGACATTATGTTTCTTTGTTTGCTGCCTTTGTTTCCTCTTGTTGGGGCAAAGGCTTGATTTAAACTGACTATACTTCAGTCTTTGTCTCCATGTTTCAATAATCTTATCACCAAATAAATGTCAAACACCAGGAAACGTGTACTTGCCACTGTAGTACAATGTGTAGTACAGCATGCAGATTATTCGAGTTACATTAGTCAGCTTCCCAAGGGAATGAGACCAAATCAATAGTAGTGTTTGCTCTGTCACACCTCCGCTTTGCAGTTTATTCTTTAAATAGTTTGGTGCAACAATGAAGTGGACTTTAATCTGAAACACCTTCCTCTTCAGTATTAAACATATTAAATACCTACTGTATGTGTATGAAAGCATTTGTCAGTGTGAAGTGTGATTGGTTTCACATGTATATAACAAACAAATAAACATTATATGTTATACAACACAATAAGAACATAACAGTATGTGTGACAAATTTTCATTTTTAGTGTGGTATTTGAAAAAGCTGAAATGTGTACACATGTTACTTCAGACTAATGTCCCTCACAGCCCTTCATATCAAAATCAAAGAGTTTATGGTTTTTCTTTTGTGGTTAGCACCTGAAGCTATTTAAATTCTCTAACTTTATTTTACTACTGCGAGTCAATGTTCACTTCTTATTAACCTTTGAACAATGCAGGTCCCATTTGTTTCTGCTCCACCATAACAAATTAACAGTTAACTCCATCAACCAGTCTTGCTGTTGCCCTGAAAACTAAATAAAGCTACAACTTGAAGAGCTTCTGTGTAGTCGTATATCTATCCTACCATGGACTAGCAGCCCATGGTAGCAGTGGTGAGGCCCAGCAGCATTGCTACAACCACAAATAAGCTACAAGTCACATAGGAGAATTTGGTTATCTAAGAGTGCCTGGGATAGTTATTAACTTTGTGTAGATTTTTCAGGAACTTAAGGTTGTGTAATAATACAGCTGGTTTCACTATAAAATGGCAGAGATTAGAAATAGGTATTATGGAAGGATGTATAATTCCCTTGTTGGCATCCACAATGGCAATGGAAATAATCATCAGAGCTTCCAAATGGGTAGTTGGTGAATAGAGACGGCAGAATGGGATACAGCTCCCACCAGTTAGAGCTTACAGGGATGATTGGTCACTTGAAACTACAACAGAGAGACTGCTGGAACTTCAGGTGGGCTAGCATGACGTTAAAGCTTCGGAAGTCCCGGAGCATCTCAATATGTAGGGGGAAATTAAAGTATAGCCTATGAAGTTTTTCATTGATGAGGAGGAAATGCAAACAGTTAGTGGAAAGTCATTGAAGAGTTTAGGTAGATGATACAGTGTGTAGGAAGAATGTTGCTGAAAGACTGGGTAGAATAGACTAGTCAGGTCTTCCAGGAAAGTTGTGGTGTTTGCAGTTTGGCTTATTCCCTAGGTTGATGTGGCCATTTTCAATGTGTCAAATTTCAATGTCCACCGCGGAGAGAATGGAAAGGGTAGTTGACTCCTATTTAAGGAAGTGGTTAGATGTTCCTATGTGTCCAAGTAGTGTAGCATTGTATGGGTAATGATTATTGCAGCTACCAATATCTAGTTTAACAGAGGAGTTTAAGTATTCCAACATCAGTACAAAGTTGTTTATAGCTGGGGATAAGGATGCATTAGTTAGGGAGGTGGTTCCAAATCCAATCAAGCGGAGGAAATGGAACCCAAATCTGGCAGCTCAGGACACAGAAGCACCTCGTAGGCATGCAGAGATTGTAGGTAAGTCTTAGTTTCCCCAGTTGGGGTTTGGCTCAAGCAAACTGATGTGGAACATTTCTGATGGGGGCTACATACTAC
The DNA here is from genome assembly GCF_033807715.1 of Cololabis saira. Classification (NCBI taxonomy): domain Eukaryota; kingdom Metazoa; phylum Chordata; class Actinopteri; order Beloniformes; family Belonidae; genus Cololabis; species Cololabis saira. Next base: position 23,672,874 of record NC_084591.1, on the reverse strand, counting down.
ATACATACTACCAACCCACCGGAAACTAAAGCTCTGGATAAACGGGAGGCCCATCATGCTCCTGGTGTTCAGGTACTGCAACGTTAAAACATATCTTGTCAGGCTGTAAAATTAGCTTGTCACAAGGCAAATACATGCAGCGACACAATCAGTTGAAAAACTTGGCTACAGCTATTAAAAACCGACGTAAGCAGGATTTAGCAGGTGTTAAGAGAATTTGTATGTGGGTGGCAGAAATGTGTAGGGGACAACACAGTTAGGCGGAAGTTTGGTTGTTCAGAAGCTGCTAGTGACTGAGAAATGCAGGTAGATTTAGATAGAAAGCTATTTGTTCCTCAGGAAATAGTTTAGTTTAAGACCTGCTATAGTTTTATATTCAGTTAGTAAGCAAATTGTTTACTTTATTGAGCTGACAGTTTTCCTGGGAAGATTCATTAGAGGAGCCATATGAGAGGAGAAAACTTAGATATGCAGAATTAGGGGCAGAACCTGAGCATTGAGGAAGGAAATTTGGAGAGGGGTTAGGGTTAGGGTTTTGGCAGCCATTGTGAATGTAAGTTAATGGAGGATATTGTGGGGGTTTTGTAGGTAGATGATGGAGTTTGTTGTGTTGGTGGGTAGCAGTGAGAGCTGGCATTAGGTGAGTGACTCTGGGATGCCAGAAATCACTGTTTAGGCTTCTGGAGGGGCCATGGGACTAACTAAATGAAATACTGGCATTAGGAGGTTCCTACCTGAAGACCCCCGAGACATTTCTGTTAATGCTGCTCACCGGTATATAGTCAAGCCATTACTGAGTACTAATCCTTTTTGGAGTGCAAGTTTCTTGTATTTATTTCATTTTAACTTGGAAAAGTTACTTTCCAATGTTGTTCATTTGCACTGAAACAACTTTTGTGCAAAATGTGTTGATCCTGTTTAGACTGACTACTAAAAACACTCATATATGTACATGTTGGAGTTGAAAAGATGTCATCCGTGTTTTGAAACATGCTCAGTTTGGTTTATCATCTTTGAGAGTTGCAGTAGATAAAACAGGTAACAGTTTTCTTATTTCTTGTCTTGAGATTAAACTTCCAAAAGTTGAAGTCTACATATGTGAATTTACTAGTGCACAAACTCATAAACCAAAGAGAGACGAGAGTCACGTGGTAGGTACACAGAGTGAACATTAATAACAGGAGGAGCCTCAAGGGGACAAAGATCTCCTCAACTTTCGGTCATTCAGCCTGTCACATGTGCTCTGTGTGGGCAGAAAGTTCAGCAAATACATCGTATATCCTGATCCCTTATGTCCTGTCCTCTTCCCTCTTTCATTCATCAAATGCACACAATCAGAAATCCTTAATGGTTCTATTTTAAGACCTCACCTCTGAGCCATTTACTGACATGTATGGTTACATATTAAGAATGTGGCTATCCAAATAGGTAGGTAATACTTCATAAACTGTAGTTTCCTTTTAAATTCATCTTCTCTTTAGTTCCTCATCTTTCTAAAAACCATATAATTGCTGCAATTCTTTGAGAAAAATACGGTATTAAGACAAACTTGGAGATGATAATTTCTATCAGCAAAATATAATTCTAATGAACATGGTCAAGAGTTTTAGGGGGGTTTATTACTGTAGGTTTACTATATTTAATACTTAAAAACACTCAGTTTCTCACAGGTTTCTACTTTGCCTCCGTCGATCGATATCAAATATATATCACAGCGCTTGGTGTTCAATGCAAGGAAGTATTTCTTTATGGATGAGTGCATGGTAGCATTGCTAATGTTGCTAACAACAACTTCTTCCTGCCATGGAGGAGAATTACTTTCTCTACTTTCTAATAGCCTACACTCATAGACTAGATTCAAAGCCTACATTCATAGCCTACACCCCATTACACAACTTTAACACACAGAGAAGTTCATTTGTCTAAAGATACTGATATTTATTTTTTGTTGTGCTAGCTAACGCTGGATGTTCCCATTGGAATAAATTAACTAAGGGGCATGTGTGTTTTATTTATTTTTTTGTTATTAGGCCTATTATTATTTTTCCTTATCCTACTCCTTGTAAATATTTATTGACCTATTGCACATGATTGGGACTTCAGCTGCTGGAAACCCTGAGTCAATAATTCACTGATAAGTTGTGGTACTGGGAGCTGTTCACTGAATTGCCTGTAAGGACAACGTTTTCTGAATCTGAATCTGAATCTGAATATCACATGTCAACTGAAGCTAGTGGAAATTATGTGTCAGATATCCTCACATACATCTAGGCCACTTACTCGCAGTACTTTCAACGCTAGACTTTTGAAAATATATTCTGCCTTTTTTATAATATTTGTAGGCTGTTCACATAGATATGTAAACATCCCTAAGGCAAAACTGCCTTATTTTTTTGTGCCCTGTTTCACATTGGGAAGTAACAGAGGAGAAAAAAGGAAACACAAGATAAAGTGACATTTGTCAAACAAGTTTGAATCAAACTGTTGTTGACTGAGTGGAACCTGAGAGTACTGCTTAAAAGTTAGTTTTCCTTTTTAATCATATCATGTACCCGTGCATTTAGATAGGCTACCCCTACAAGCTACACTTTTTTTTCAAACCTTTAAACTTAACAGTTGAGTATTTGTCATCTTATATGGAAAAGTAATAAAATTGGACGTGTGACTTCGAGGTCTGAGGAGTGAATCCAATTATGAAGTGCCTTGAAACTGATTCTTCGTATAATAGTCAGCGGGAGGCAAGTGTCCTGCTGTGAGATTGTGCAGAAGTTGTTGCTATTGGTATTCATAGGCATCAACTGCATGTTGATGTCTATTATGTTTCCATAATGATTTATTTCTCACATGTACCTTCACATAATACTAACAGAATCTTCAGTTTGTCATAAATCGGAGTGTCATAAAAATACAATAACCCTCATCTACTTTCTTTTCATTGTCACACCTTCCTGATTGTCCTGATTGACACTGAGCAAAGTGACAAAGCTCTGGTCCAAGGACATGAACGAAAAAAAGGGAAAAGTAATACTCGCAACGTCAGCTGCACAACATGTTAATCCTTTGTATTGATTCATGTTATTTGAACAATGAAGATATAACAGAATAGAAAAATAAAGGTAAACCCATTTTATAAATAAATGTGGTCCATGTCTTTACTTCCTCAGGTTCCAAGTCCAGGAATTCGTAAAGTCTCTTGTATTTACTCCTCGAGCTGGAAATAAAGATTATGATATGCTTTGCTCATAAACGGGACGAAGCAGAGTCAACAGTTACAACTCTACCAAGAGAATAAGTGTGAGACATCTGCTCATTTCTTAGAGATCTGACCAAACTCATAAATATGCTAACATGGTCATCTGTTTCCAGAACTTTCTGGTTATTTAATTAATTTGTTAAAAAATCTATGAAAGTGCAGAACAATAAACAAAAGATGTGCTACATGAGTAGAGATATAAGTGTGAGCAGTCGGTGTCGTACATACTATTTCAGCCATCGTGAGGATAGCTGGGATGCTTCGAACAAAGGACATGTCCATCTTGGTGGTGACATTAGCAGCCAAACTTCGGAGGCTGTTTCCCCTTTGCTGGGAGCTCTGGGAGTTGGGGGCGCTGGTCTCCGTAGTAACCTTGGACGGGAAATCTGCCATGATCCAACAGCTTATCTGGAGATGGGTATCCCAGAAACAGCCACACTAACAAACTCTTCAAGCTTTCAGTCTGAGATTAACAGATGGGAAGTCTTCCTTCACCAACAGTTTTCACGCTTTAGATGATACTGGAATTGAATAAAATCCATACATCAGCTGATGACAATAGCAAACAAAATCTTCTCATTAAAATCTTTATGCTTAAAGTAAAAAATGGACGGTCTTGATGTGTTAAAAAAAGTCCAAAGTGTGAATGAGGAAGCCTTCAGTTAAACCTCAGATATCCATCCGTAAGTCCGTCCACCTGCGCTGACAGGTGTCCAATGGTGGCGTTGTGCTAGTCTCTCTTTCCTTCACACACCCACAGCAACATATCAAATGTTTCATCATCTTCTCTCATATCTGCTTGGGGCTTTTTCTCTTTTAACATCTCTTATCTCTCTCTGGCACCTCCCATATGGCTCTCAGAGGCCACTTGCCTGCGTGACTCATTAATAGATTGGAGAACTGGGAAAAGGAAGAAGAAATGTACACAAATAATACATGCACGGACACAAGCAAGCACGCACACACACATGCACAAAGACAAACACAAAACTTAGTAAATGGTGCCCTCTGGGTGTGGATATTAGAAGCATCTTTTATTCAATACCTATTCATTCGCTTGGATTCTGATTAAACTGTAGCCTATGTGGCTCCAGTAAAATTTATATATTAAAAAAAGTCGTGTTATACTCTTGCGAGTATATATTAAATACGTATGCCTGAGACATACGTGTGTTGTTTGGACAAAGGCATTTAGCCACACCTGATAAATATTGAACTGAAGTATATAGCAGCGGAATGCAGTTAGCACTTCCGGTTAGATGCTAACTGCATTCTGTTGCCCTGTACTTTAATATGTGCAATGACAATAAAATTTAATCTAATCTAATCTAATCTAACCAATCAGACCCACTACCACTTGTGTATGAAGTCAAGCACCTACTGATGCAGTCTGCATTTACAAACACTTGTTAAACAAAACAGATCGCTAAAAAGACCTCAGTGGTTGTAAGAATGAAACTGTGATAGGACGACACCTTTGCAATAAATATGTGAAATGTCATCCCTGCTGAAAATCAAAACTGGAGATAGGTATCCCAGAAACATCTCCATTAACTGTAAGATATAAGTGAAAAGTGAAAGCATTTATTAAGAATAGCAGCTCAGCTACGAAGAGGAGAACCTGTAGGATGAGAAGATAGTCGGGTCAAGAAGTGTTAGGTTAAGAAGTGTTAGTGTGTTAGTTAGTGGTTAGGGTTCAGACCCCTTACCTCCAGTGAAGAGCTGTCTTAATGCTTCAGCCAAGACTTGTTGGACAAGGCTGTGCTTCAGTCTTTGTGGGAACAGTTTTGGGAAAGGCCGTTGATTATTGCAACATCACTGTGCTGCATTGCAAAAAACAAAATGAAGGTATATACGTTTCAAAATGCACCAGCCTGTAGAACTGCTGTCAGAATTCATCTGTTGTGTTGAGTCGTGCAGGAGACAGTGGTGGATTCGGGGGTGGCCAGGGGTGGCCGTGGCCACTCGGAGAGCGTGTCTGGCCACCATACCAGCCCCCCCGGACACAATTACTTTTTTTGTACGGAGGCCGAATCCTCTGTTTTCAGTAACAGGGTGCAAGCAGGACGTATGTTAAGGATGCACACTTATGACCTTTCCTGTATCCCATGTGGATGCTGTGAAGACATTTTGCACGTGGTTGCATTATGGCAACATACATCTTTACTTCACTTCTGTGTTTTTAGGCCAACCCCAAAAAAAAGAACACTGGAGTTTCCTTTGATGAAATTTTCACACACAAGTGAACATGTTTCTACAACTTTTGTCCACTTTTGACACCATTCCCACCAAGAAAGCGTGGTCCTTTTCTAGTAATGAGACTGAATCATCGGTGACCTGCAAGACCTTCTGAGCATTATGGTCTTGATTTCTCCAGTGTGTTTTTAACATGATCCAGTCTGTACTGCTCTGCGAGACACTCCATAAAAAACATACCTTCATAATCATCTGGATTATTGACTATCTGTACGGAACGTATAACATCCATTGTTATTTTCAAGTGTCTTTACGATACAAACAGAAATACCTGAACTTATTCAAACTCACTCCTTCAGGGCAGGAAACGTAGTACTGCAACTGTTGTGTGACTGAACGGGGGTCGAACTCACTGCTACTTGAGCTCAAAATGTTGGTGGTAACCAGCATTAAAACATGGCGAGCAGGGCAAGGAGCTGCTGACGCATTTTCAGTGACCCCCTCTGATGACCAACTTGCAGTTTAAGAGAAAAAACACCACAAGATAAAACATAAAGGCGCAAGTTACATTAACCACACTTTATTGACTCAATTAATGATGGCACCACAGAGAAATGATAGAAGTTCTATTAACACCATCTGACTTCACTGAAATATTGAAAACATTGTCATGATTGGATTTCAACAAAAAAACAAACAAACAAAAAAAAACATTAGAGATAAAAAGTCACACTGGTGAAACAACAGCAAAAACAACCTCTGGGTTCGTCACACTTCACATTGAGATGCACAAAAAATTCAACACAAGCTCCCCGGCAGCAGAACGGCCTACTGTACTACAGCAAAGTCCTTATCTCTTCAAACGCAGTCTTTTTGATTAAAAATAAATACCATCAATGTAACATGATGCAGTTTGATTACAGACTAAATGCACACCACTGTCTGGGACATCAGTAACATTTCCCATGAAGGTTTTTCTTTCTCATATTTTCACACATGTGAAATCATTAAAGCCATAACACGTCCTTCCTTAAATAAATAGCATTTCTAGGTAACATTACATTGCTGTCATTGTTGGTGTTTTGGTGATTTGCCGCTCAGACAGGTGGACAGGTGAAGCCTCAGGAGTAAAACTTGCTGTTGTTTATCTTCTTTTCCTTTGTCCTGCTGTGAAATAAACACACAGCACAATTATTAATTAAATCCCTACACATTTGGTGTCAGTTATACAACATCTATATGTCAACAGGTCAACATTAAAAGTAGGATAAGTCATTCTACCCTTTTTCTAACTCAGAATGCTTTGTGGGCCCTTTAGTAATGATCTCCTTTGCATCTGCAAGCTGCTCACCCTGTGACCATATTGTGAAATTAGAAGAACCTGGTCTTCCTTCACAGACCTGGCTCTGGAAACTGGAAACTGGAAACAAAGTAGGGCAGCTACCTCCCACAACTTAACAAAAACTAGTTTAGCCAGTCACGACAGGAAGGAGGTTTGTGGTCACACATTAAACAGGGTCTTTTTTTTTAATCTCAGGGGGGACAGTTTTGTTGTTACAAAATATGCATGAACACTCTTTCAATTCCAAGACACGCAATTTTTATGAACTATTGGTGAACATAAAGCTGAAACAACGTCATAAAACAATAAAAGCCAAAGATTTAACCTCTGAAATAAAGGCGGGCTCATACATCTGACAATTTCTTTTTCAAAAATGTTTGGGTTGATTTAAACAAAGATATTTAAAAAATGAGGCATTCAAGCTCACATATCATAAATAAGAGTATCATGTTGGGTCTTGTCATTGCAAGCCAATGGCATAACTCCTTTAATGAAACTTTCAACACAGATTACGTCAAGCTTTACTGCAAAAAAAGTCTGTCAGAAGTGGGATTCGAACCCACGCCTCCGGGGAGGCGCCTCAGGCGCCTTCGGGTCGGCCGGCTGGAAAGTTGATTAATGTTTACCATTGACCAATGAGACGGCTGGAAAGTTGATTAATGTTTACCATTGACCAATGAGACGGTTGGAAAGTTGATTAATGTTTACCATTGACCAATGAGACGGCTGGAAAGTAGATTAATGTTTACCATTGACCAATGAGACGGCTGGAAAGTTGATTAATGTTTACCATTGACCAATGAGACGGCTGGAAAGTTGACGCGCGTTGTACCCACGAAATAAACCCAGAGAGAAAGCCTGAACGCAGCGCATTAGACCGCTTGGCCATCCTGACTGCGAGCAGCTGTACCACACAGCTGATTACGAATTAGTGGCTGACGGATATGGTTGTGAAATTGCAGCCAAATCCTGTGCTGTGTCAGGATCAGCTGTGTCCAGCTACCAGAGATGAGGCTTGACAGGAGGCCGGATGCAGAAACTAGTAGCATAATACAGCTTGTGGTGGTAAAAGGTCTGAAGGAAGACTTCTGCTCCCTCACACAAGAGAAAAGGGTTATATAGACACTTGTTTAGTAAACTAAGAAATAAAACAGCATTATCAGGTTAAGATTAATAAATTATTGAATAAAAAGTGGCAACAGTACACAAAACTGGGCATAAAAAATGTGTTCTGGGAAAAATTGTATTATGGAAATATAATTCTACTGAAAGATTCATGTTTGTTTGTCTGGCGAACCATAAAAATACTAGTGGAATAGAATCAAGGTTAATACAAGCTTTTAATATGTCAAATACAAGGTTTTCCGGCCGGAGGTACATTTGTCTGAAACCACAAAGGTAGGAGAGAAATGCACACTGTGGTCATCAGCCGAGTTGAATTTATACTAAAAAGGGGGGTGTTCTTTGCAAATGAATTTCATTGGTGGAGCCAGCTATGGGAAAGACCCCCCGAACGTGTCACTTCCATCTCCTTTCTTATTTCTCTCACCTGGGGTGCCCACCCAGAACACAGATAAGACCCCCCAATGCTAAACCACCTACTGTATTTCCCCCCAATGTCTCCTTTCAACAATGGTATGTGTATTGTATTGAACCTCTAGTCTACCCGTAACACCAGGGGGTGGCTCCGTGTCTTGCTAAACACGAGGTTACTTTGAATATAAAGAGAAAGACCACCAGTGTTAGAAATTCTTTGAGCTTTTAACAATTTCATGAAATCCTAACACTACAATGAACTAAACAAATACCTTCATCCAACTAAGCTTCTCTGTTAAGTTTATAGGTTTTCTTTATGTCTTATCAGTTTATCGATGTGACTATTCACCTCAGAAAATAAATGTTGTTTACTTGTATGCTTTATTTTGAACATCAGACCTGCAGAGCTTGAGCGTTACCTGTTGCTGTGCCTCTCACTGGCCTCCCTCACGAGAGAGCTCTGCTGGCGAGGCTGCACCGAGCGCTGAATGTTGCTGTGCGTGTCGTACAGGAAGGGCTCGCCGTGCTCGGCCTGCTCCTTCTTCAGCTGCTTGGAGGACGTGTACAGATCCTCCTTTGCTTTCTGAATGACACGGGTAAGCCAGGAGATCACAGTCACACCAACACCTCCACTGTGACATCGGTACTGCCATGCTGTGTGTGTTTTCTCACCTCTGCTTGCTGTACATTAATGTAGACCAGCAAAGACGCCAGCTCCAAGTTTTCACTGTAGCCGTTCTTCAGAAGCACGGAGCGAAACCCTGTTGAAACACGGTTATTAACTTAAAGAACCACACAGCAGATCATGCTCATCTCTAACAATGATCACTACCCAACGGTGTGTGTTTGTTCCCACACCTGAGCGAATGCCTTTGATAGGAAATGTGGCCTGAGCCAGGAAGTTGGGGTCCGAGAACATGTCCTCTTCATTGACCACGAAGCGCAGGAATGTGAGTTCAGGCTCGTACACAGTGAACAGCATGGGCTCTGCAGGACTTTTCCATGTAGGGTTCAGACCGTTATCACCTGCAGCAGGGACATTCATACAATCAGAGGAAGATAAGATAAGATTCAGCCCAAAGCTCCTTGAACCACCAGTAGATTCCTCCCACCCCCGCTAATACTTAATTGATACAGTCAAGTTTCATTTTGAGCAGCACCCTTTCATAATGACTCCTTGGTTCCCCAAACGGAGAATATTGAGTCTTTCTGCAACAACGGACATACAAACGCACTTATGTTAACTTTCTACTACAGCTCATAAGTGGGGCATGTAGCTAAACTTAAAAATAAATAAATATTCCTGTAAGATATGAAGGTTTGAATATGATAATATATGAAGGGTCCAAAAAAAGTGTGAATGCAAGTGTGAATGTGCATTGTCGGCCTATTTTCCACTGGCAGTTGCTGGCGGCTTTGAGGTGAGATGAGACTCTGAGACTTGGTGGTTGGCAAAGACGCTGCTGTGGGCTTCAGTGTATCAGAACTGCAGATCTGCAATATCTGCCACATCACAATTATAAAGCAAAGAACCCCACTGAAAGTTTGAGTCATTTAACAGAAGCCTTTACTCCAGTCCAACGTATTCATAGCAATAACTTGACCATTGCACTTCATTCCTCTAAGCAGCTCTGGTTAACACTGGGTATCCATCTACTGTAAACAGAAAACCAATAAAAAAAGTGTACGATCTACTGAATAGCTACATTAAAAAGCTATAATGTTCCTTAGTTAGGTATAATCAGTGAGTCACCAAACTTCCCTGCATAGCTACAGACTCATCTCCCCTCTCCCCAGGGTCTCCTTACGGTAAACGACGGTCTTAAACTTCTCCTCTGTGTGTCCACACAGCTCCACCTCCACAAACGGACTGGCAATGCTGCGACCAAGTTTAGGCAGGTGTCTAGCTGCAATCACCTGGAGGAGACACACACAAGCCTCTTCATAAAGCTCTCTGCACCCCAGCAAGCAACATGTCCCCTGGTAATACTCTGCATTTAACTCCATGCTTGTGATGCTTGTTATACAAGAGTTGAGGTGTGTGTGGTGTGTGTGTGTGTGTGTGTGTGTGTGTGTGTGTGTGTGTGTGTGTGTGTGTGTGTGTGTGTGTGTGTGTGTGTGTGTGTGTGTGTGTGTGTGTGTGTGTGTGTGTGTGTGTGTGTGTGTGTGTGTGTGTGTTTGTGTGGGAGGGGGACATACCCGGACTTCAAGGTTGTACTTGACTTTCTTCTTCTCTTGATTAGGGTCGTAGCTGTCGTGACGCATGAACTCCGGCTGCAGCACAAATCCAGTGGAGCCACTCAGACTGAAGAGGGCGCTGTTGAGCTGGGTACATTTATCTTGGCAAGAAATGTACATTTAAATTATATATATTTATATATTTAAAAAAAATACATATATATATACACACACACACACACACACACACACACACACACACACACACACACACACACACACACATGTACTATATATATATATATATATATATATATATATATATATATATATATATATATATATATATATATATATATATATATATATATATATACATATACTGTCCAAACTTTTGGTCTGTACTGTATATATACATATATATTTATATAGTTTATATAGATATGTAGAGATTTTTTTTTTAAGCAAATGATTCATATTTTTGAATTTGGTCTAGTTTTCGCTGGCGAAGATATGGACTTGTTCACTGCAGTGACACCTGTGAATTGCGCTTCTGACTGTGTGAAGACACTGCGCACAGAAAATGAATTTGCTGCACTATGGGATCTCTGCGCTCCTCCAGTCACGGCCAGCGAGGCTGTGCCAGTGACCGGCCCCGGTCCAAGCAAGAGAAGACGCACAGTTAACAAGAACCTCCGTGAATTTGCAGATGAAGAACCCATGGGCAAGCACAGAGTGACATAGACGAAAAGACCGAGTTCAAGAGGTTATTTTACATTGTCATCGCTATTGTGCAAGTAGAGATGGATGCGCTTTTTGGAGAGCGCAGCAGCAAGCTCATAGTCGCACTGGCTGCTCTGGATCCAGAGGCCGAGATATACACAGTATATATATATATATATATATATATATATATATATATATATATATATATATATATATACATATACTGTCCAAACTTTTGGTCTGTACTGTATATATACATATATATTTATATAGTTTATATAGATATGTAGAGATTTTTTTTTTAAGCAAATGATTCATATTTTTGAATTTATCACCTCTATTAAGAGATGTCTAAAAAGGCATTGACTCAATTTAAAAACCTGTTTTCCTCATTTTTAACTTTCAGATTCATTTCTTATCTAGTTTGAGGTTGGTGAACACTGAGTGCGCTAGTTTAAGAAGTCACTAACGCAAACTGTCCAGTTCTTCAGGTGAGTCTCAAGCTTCTTAAATCTCCACAACAGGTTTAAATAAAAAAAAATAAAATAAAGATACACTTCTGCACCTGCAGTCTGGTAGTTTAGCGCCACCATGTGACAGCCGACAGCCCACAGTGGGTAGGGGTCATAGTTGGAGGACTCCACACGCTGGCCTTTTGGGTAGACACGACTCAGAGCTTTGCGGTTGTACTGCAGGAAGTCCTTGGTGCGGCTCTTTCCCGGTATCTTGTTCTCCACAAAGGAGCGGATCTCTTTGTAGCTGTAACTGTCTACATAGACAGGAAAGAGCAGTTAGGAGAACAGGGTCAGCTGATATTAGTCGGCTTACAAAATGAAATAAATTGCTTACTTCTGTCCTCTTAGCTGTGTATTGAGCTCAGGATTATTTGGGTTGTTTGTTGCATGTTCTCAACTGAATGTTAAGTGGTAACAAAGGTAACTACCTTTAAAATATGGAGGAGCTGACTGTCCATCTTAATGTGACAGGACTTTCACTTTCTTTCTGAATACTTTGTTCAGAAAAAATTGACTACAATGCTTGAAAGTTGCTGAAACTTAAGAAAGTGCTTTCTCAGAATACGTTTTTAAAGGATTAAAATATCCTCCTCAAACTGTTTAATTCTTCTGTTGGAAACATTATACTATCATTATAAAACTTGGCCATGTAGGTGAATAATTGCTATTGTTTAAAATGAATAAAGAATTACTCTGTAAGTGTCAAACCCCTGTTTGTTTGCATATATTTGTCCCTGACATGTTTACTGGGTTCTTTGAACGTTAGGCGTTAAAACAATGGGTGTCATCTTTGCACTGATTAAAAACTGCAGGTGAAGGTTGGGGAAACCAGTTTAAAATTGTATACCAGTTAGCTGACAGAAATGCAGGGCCTCATGGCTCAAGCTTGAGTGCTAGGTCTACATTTGCAAAATTCACTACTGTTTGTGTGTTAACTTCCTTATTTCCTTAATCACAACATCCAATAGCACAGTGACGGTGTACATTGACCAGTTATTAGCACTATTTCTACGTCACCAGCTGAACACAGTCATGGTGTGGTTGCTGGGGAGTAGACAGGAAGCTCTCTGGGTTTTAGTTTTCTGTCTTGGCCACATCCTGTTTGTGTTGTGTTATAGTGTTAAAACAAATGGTGGTTCTTTGCTGAATAAAACAAAGTTTTTCGGTTACAACCATTCTGTTTTCCTTCCTGTGGTAAAGCTGTATATTATATTATACAATACTGTGCAATATAATGTACAGTTCAATACAATACTGTATGTTGTAAGCATCTATATGAGATACTCTGACTCAGTTCCTCTGCAATCGAAACACTTTCAGTTTCAGGTAACGTGAAATTTTTATTTAGATACAAAACTTGTTGCAAATGATTGTAAAAAAAAAAAAATGTGTATACATATAAAGACAAAGAGGAGATGACAGATTTAACAGAAAATGAACTAATATTCCCTCCGTGTGAGTTCTAACAACATCACAATTTCTTTATGAGGCTGGTACTCTGAGACAGAAGACCTGCACAGTATCAGGGCGGTGGTTTCACTGATGGGGTTGATAGGTTAGATCAATGTGATCATATATTTATTTACTTCACTGGGCTTTTGGAGGTTTGTGGTTAAACTAGAAATCTTATGAGCAATAAGATTCACTGTATTTTATTAAAACACTGAAGAACCTGTCATTACTCGTACAAATGTTTGGTCTAACTTCAGAACAAAGCGTCACAGCCCTGTAAAACAAACAGTGTGTATGTCTTTACCAAAGCGGTCCTTCTCCTTGCTGCGTGGCTGACAGTAGACCACCAAGTCTGACATCTCCATGGCAACCTCAGCCTTCTTCTCCACTTCCACCTGCTGTCTCATCTGAGATTGGACAGAGAAACAACCACTTCCTGTTTGGTCAGTGACGCTAACAGACCATTGTGCTTTGGCAACAGCAACCACATGTGGTAATCGTAATACACCTGAGGGGTGAGAGCGAGCATAAGACGCAGCTCAAGATGCCAGCCTGAACTAGCTCGCAGGGAGCACGTCGTTTGAGCATTTGTACAGATTTTAAGCAGCAAGTTTGTACCATTTTATTCCTGTTGTGTTTTTGTCTCTTGTTTTAGTACATGTTAGTAATTTAGTGCATGTCATGGTCCTGGTTTTTGAATTATCCAATTATTGTTCAGTTGTCTTTAAATCTAACTTGTGCTAGTGTTTTTTTAAAATGTGTTTTGAATTTAGATTTGTTTCCTGTCTTATTTTGAAAGAATTTCCTTTGGTGTTTTCTCCCTGTTTATAATTGTCTACCCCATTGACTGTGTTAAACAGTGCACGAAGCATTAGGTCAGGGGGCCCATTGGTTTCTGAAGACCAGTCTCGAAATCCCCTTTTTTTGTGCGGGGTTGCTTGAGAAACCAATGGGAAAACGCCCACCACATGTCAGTCAAAGTTACTGTAGCTTTGCTCCCAGCTCCTTCAGCCGAATCCTGCCGACTGATGTCAAACATTCACAGTGGAATAAACCATTTGACATATTGACTTGACTTGAGCAAAATCAAAAATGGCCGCTAGGGGTGGTGGCATGATGATTAGTGAAGAGGAAGTGATAGCAGCTAGCCACTGGCTGAGCCGACTGTCAATCAATCATATTTGAAATAAATCTATTGCTTTATATAAACTCTCCTCTTGTGGAACAAAAAAATACACCCTCTACAGAGTTGTCATGGGTGTGAAATCAAACGATTGAGACCCAAATGTTTGTTTTTTTAATCAGGCTGTAAATTACTTTATTTCTGCTTTACAGCTGGAAATTTTAACATGGGACTCAACGGAGATTGACTTGCTCTTGGAGGCAGCCTCTAGTGGCCAGTCGAGGAAATGCAACAAATCTGCATGAGACTCAACCCAGAAGTTATTGGCACTTTTGCACTAGGACTCACTGAGCCCGACTCGGCTTGTCACGCTTCTACCCGTTTGTTTTTCCACAGCCAGGGGAGAAGTGGGGGGGGTTGGGGTGAAGCTGCGGTGACGTACTCGATTGCGCAACCGCTTTGTTCATGTCGGCGCTGATCAGAAATCAGCTGGAGCCGCGAGCGGCTGAGAGTAAAACAGCCCGTCTACATCCCTTTTTTAATTCTCTCGTCAGCCACCAGGTTTATGAACATCTGCACCTCAGAGTTGGATCACCAAACAGACGTTTTGCGCTTTATAATAAAATCGCTGCGAGCCGCGGGTCGCTCTCGCGCTGACTCCCGCTTCCTGATTCAAACGTTTGACGGCCCCGCCCCCGACCAATCGGTGGCGAGGAGGGTGGTGACCTCAGAAATAGTCCCGACTCAGCCCGGATAGAACCTCGCTCGAATGGTTACAGAAATAGTATCGGCTTGGAGCGGCTCTACCCGTCTCAGCCCTAGTGCAAAAGGGCAAGACGGGGCTGTGGCGGGTAGAACCGAGGTGAAGCGGGACCAGTGCAAAAGGGCCATATGGTTGGTGCTTGGTCTCACCCTGTGTCTCCTTACCCCTTGAGTGTGTCTTCCCCGTGCTTCCTCCCTTACCCGCTAGTCCATCATCTTTGTATGTAGGTTATATTATGCCTGCTTCCTCTGCTTCCCTAATGTTTTTGTTACTTCTGTTTTTGGCTTTTGGTTTAATTTTGTGTTTCTGGATTTCCAGCCCTTTTTGTTTATTACTGATGGACTTTTTTTTCATCACTCATGTCTCTTTCATCCCATTTGGGCCCTCCACACCTTTGATATAACATCATAACATGCTTGTTTTGTGTCTTTTTTTCTGTAAAGTTTGCAAATGAAGCTGATGTTTGATGATGCTGTTGGTTGAAAACATCAGATGAAACAATGACTACAAATACTAGAACAGGGGTATTCAACTAGATTCGGCCGGGGCCACATCTGCAAAAGGACTGTATGGAGAGGGCCGCACAATTTGAAAATTTGGGGGTTTTCAAAATGTATTTTGCACTCAAAGACGAAGACTTATGTATATATAATACATTTGTATTATACATTTGAATATATCTAGTTTATATATTAATTATGTATTCATTGTCTCCATATTTAGTAATTGTGAATGTAAAATATAATATTCAGATAAAGAAATATTATTTTAAATGCAAGTTCAATTTAAAACCATGCATTGTGCAAACTTAACGAAATTGATATTGACCTACTTTTAATAAAACACGCCATAATGACAAAGCACCACTTTCCACCAAGATTTCCTTATTTGAATATTATATTAAGCATTGAGCACAAGCATTTCAGTCCATAGTAGCCAGTTTGATGTTATAAATAAGCAACCAAAATATTAACCATAAGCTCCTTATGACACAAAAAAAAAAAAAAAAAAATTTTTTTTAATCAAACACCCCCTTTTTTGAAATATGACCAGGGGCCACATAAAAGTTCCTGGCGGGCCGCATGTGGCCCACGGGCCGCCAATTGAATATCCCTGTACTAGAATATCGTGAATACTGCCCAGTAATCCTACTTAAAACGGGTATTTTGTCTTCCATCTAACAGAGCTTTGTACAGCATGAGATACTGACCTCCTGTTCCCTGTGGTACTGTTTGCTCATCTCTCTCTGAGTGATGTCCCAGGCCACCTGGTACCATTCGAACAGCTCCTCCAGAGAGTCTGCGGCCAGATCAAACTGCATATTGTCCTCCTCTTTGTTTTGCAGGGTCAACACATGGGATTTCTTGTTTTTTCCGTTCTTCACTACAAACAAGAAGAGATGCACAACTCTTACACTCAGTGGGGGTAAAAGATTCAGAACTTTGCAGTAATGTTAACATTTAACACAGGTACAGAAGGCCAGAAGACATTTGCTGAAAACTGAAACCTAACAGACTGTTATACCACAAAACATTGTTCTTGTGTAGTTTATGAATGTATTTTGGATGTCATATACAGTTTTAAACAGTTATTTATAAATGTTAACCGTCAAACTTGCATTTTGTGTTGCAAATACATTTGAAAAGCACCAGGAAATTATTCAACATGTCAAGTAAAAAATAAGGCAGAAAGGAAGATCTTGCTATTTCAGAGGAAAATTAAGACGAGTTCAGCTGGCTGCAGACTTGTTTAAAAATAGCACTAACAATGATTAAAAAAACCCGCCAGAAAAACCCTAACACATGGTGGAAGTGAAAACTAAGCCTCAAGGGTGTGTGACTGTGAAACACTGTATGCAAAAAAAAAATCATAATTACTCACAGTTTTGGATATTGCACTTGGAAATTTCCACAATACCCTTACATAGTTCACCAAGTGGGTTGTCTTCCATTTCCTGCTGCAATACACAAAGTACACAAACACATTATTTCCAGTCAGCCTCTGCACTGGTTTGACCTCCAGTGAAACTGTAATTTGAGCTCTGCACCTGTGCTTTAGTGTCAGATTGGGTGCTGTTGGACACTTCCTCTACATAGTTTGCAGGAAAGTATAGCTGTATCTTTCCACCGTAGTCACCTTTCCACCTGAGGTGAGCAAAATGAAGAGACAATTTCAACAGTGCTGTGTCCTTTTCTGTGTCAGCAACACAATGTGTTCAAACCTCAGGCCCGGAGATCAAAAAGATCACAGAGCTCAAGAGCAGAATCTAAATTTTATTTGTTAAGGAAAATTAATTGGAAGAGTAGATAAAAATGACAAAGAGACTTTCAAAGCTGAGACAGTTTCCTGAAGGCTTAATAAAACTTCTATGATGCAATTTGGTGAAAATACCATAGGAATATAGAACAAAAGATCCCTTTTGAACCGTCCCTTTACAGCTCTGCACAATATGCAAATGCCTATTCATGTGAAATCGAAAAAAAGAAAAGAAAAAAAGGAAATGATGATGAGAGTGGATTACTGCCCCCCCTGAATCTAATCCACTCTGTAAATGAGACCTCTTCAGCCCCAGAGCACCCCAAACTAACTGGTAGTGTTTTGAAAAGTTCAAATGTCCTAAAAAATGTACTCAAACGCAGAAAACCTTTTTTTTCTGTTTCATGATTATGTCCCCTTTCAAGGACCAACTGCACTGATGGTTAGCATGTGGCTAACTTATCTTTAACATAGACTGCAACATTCTAATTTAACCTGCTGCTGTGCTCAAAATTTAACATGATTAACGGTGGATCAGGTGAAACTAAAAAACTGGCTTAAAACTGGAAGTATTCACTAAACTGAATCTGGCTTCTAACAAGTGGCGCTCTGTGGTAGTTTGTCGTTTTTTTATTTTTCTAACTAGCCAAAAAAAATGTGTGAATTGGAAGCTAATGTTAGGGACGTGAAGTACACCGCTATTTCAAGATTTGTCCTTTTGGAGTGAATATAACCTACATGAAATGAAATGCTTATTTTTATTTTTATTTTACAGATTTTTTTTGACTCCATGGGCCTAAATAACTGCAAATATTAGTAAAATTAGTAAATGGGTTCATTCTTCCTTATTTTAAGGAAGGCAAGGGAAGTTTATTTATATAGCACATTTAACGTACAAGGCAGTTCAAAGTGCTTTACATAGAACATACAACAAGATGCAAAAGTTCACTACATTTAAAATAGAATTAAGACAACTAAATGGTAACATCTAAAATAGCATAGGACAGATAAATGCACAAAATGCAGAGTGGGGAATCAACCATTGGCCTGGTAAGCAGGGGCAAATGGAAATGTTTTTAACCTTGATTTAAAACATTGAAGGGATTTCAGCATACCCACAGTTTTCTGGGAGTTTGTTACTTAGATGGGAAACAGGAGCATAAAACACTGAACACTGCTGCTGCATGTTTAGTTCTGACATTGGGAACAGAAAGCAGACCTGACCCTGACTACCTAACGGTTCTTTTTGGTTCCTAATGAACCAAAAGATTCAAATTGTATTTGGACCGTAAGCCATTCAGTGATTTATAAATAAACAGCAGTATTTTTAAATCAATTATTGGACGGACGGGAAGCCAGTGTAAACATCTGAGAAGTGGAGTTATATGAGCCACTTTTTTTGGTCGTAGGCAGATTTCTAGCTTGGTCATCACTATTTAAAGCTGAGTGCAAACATTCAAGCTTTCTCCCTTGGCTCAAAAAAAAATCATATATCATTGTTTAACAGAAGGAAATTCTGGCACAATGTATTTGATCAGTATTTGAATCGGACTATAGTCTCCTGATGAGATGGTTATGTAGATATTGTGTGTCATCTGCATAATTATGGTAATATGCTTTTATGTTTTGAAGAATTTGAGCAAGTGAAAGCATATAGATGTTGCTGACATCCAGTAGTACCAGGACTGAAATAATGCTGCTACATGTATATGTTTTTAGGCGGATGTCACTGAAAACCTTTACTAGGGCAGTGTCAATGCTGTGGGGTGGTGGAAAGCACAACGAAAACTCATAAAAACTGTTATTTAGGTTCAGAAAGTTGTGCAGCTGTTGAAAGATAAAACATTTCACTGGTATTTTTAATGATTCACTGTTTTTTGATGACTTCTGCTTGGACAGTTTTGTTAATAATAGTAACTCTCAAAGAAGACAGGAACAGACAGAGCAACGCCCTTCACCACAACCTTGGAAATATTCAGACCTTTGGACCTCTGCTGACTTAGTTCAGCATTATCAGGAACACAACACAATTCGTTGCTCAAAATGGGTGTTAATATCACCAACAAAAACTACCCATTCACAGTCAACATAGATGATGGACAGCAGTTCTGCAAGATCATCAAAAAAGGTTGTGGAGTATTTAGGTGATTTGTATATGTCAAGTTCCTCTGAAGAGCAACATATTCCAATTTAGCAAAGTTTTCATAAGACCTCTACCTCCATTGAGGGAATCAATAAGCAGAACAACTACTCCTCCTCCTTTAAAGGAACTACTTAGACTCTTGTGAAAAATGACTTGAATCAGGTTAAAGCAAACAACCAAAAAAGAAACCTTTACTGATTGATGTGATATTTTATGAGCTCATGAGGGGTTTAAGAGATCATGTGGCTTTTGTGTGTCACATACTAGACCAGAGATTCATAAGTAATAAATCTATGAGATATGAAAAATAACCTGTTGCTTTGAGAGGACTCACCATCCATCGCCCTCCTTGGAAACATTGTGTATCAAAGCCCCTGGAGCGAAGCTGAGCTCATCCGGCCTTTTTGCTTGGTAGCTATATATAGCCGAAACCGTATTTTGAGGCTAAAAAAACAAACATAAACCTTCATTACTGCTATCATTGAAGGAAAGTGAACAAGATGGACTAGCAAAGCTGGGAGACTGTAGCTATACACAGACCAGAGCGGGCTCAATCTCGTTGGGTTCCACATACGTCTTTGATGCGTACAGGGAAGCACAGTTTTTTTCCTGTGAAGCACAGTCCAGCGTTAGTGGGATAAAATAAAAATAAACTGACATAGAGCAGTGGCAATGTACTGAATCCACCAGACATTCATGGAAGCAAGAGGATGAAGCTTGAAACCAGCAGTTTGTCTAGACTTAAGAGTTTACAGTTAGAAAAAACATTGGGATAGTTTTTCTACAATTTCAGAACCTTTATTCTGGTCTTTGAGTGGAAACTTACCGTGCTAAAACGATCGACCAGGTCAGGTGTGACCGGGTAACGTAGCTTGATCTTGCGATACAGTGGCTTCTTCTTGAAATAGTTGACCAGCTCCACAAGGCTGTCAAACTCTGTAGTGGTGCCCAGTAGGTACATGTTTCCCTCCTTCTGGATCCGGCAGTGTTTTACCTTCCCGTCACCTCTGAAGGAGAGAGAATGATGTCATAACAAAACTCACAGATCACAACAAAAAGACGTATTAACCAGTAAAATCTGCTAAAAGCCTCTATTAAAAGGAGCTTGAGGCTCCTTTTAAGAAATGAGACTCTCTAGCGCCACCCTTCACCACGACGGCCGTTGGGGGTACTGCAGCCAACAGTGAAGCCGGCACGGGAGAACGGGGAGAACCTGCATGCAGCGTCATGTGACGTCACATCCGCAGCCCAGCGCGGGAAATTCGGGATCGAATTGCAGCACATTTTGCAGCACACAGCCTGTTCAAGGCAAAGGAGAGATACACTAGAGGAAACATTCTTTTGGGTTTGGAACGCTTCATCTGACATTATTACTAGAAAACTTAAAATGTATACGGATTTTTTTCATAAATCCTGCCACAATCCGGCCTCAAGCTCCTTTAAGCTACAAAGAAAATTTGTAATATGTTGAAATGAGACAATTTTTTTAAGCATACTGTTTTTTATTAGGAAATTGTACTAATTTGAAAATGAAATGTTGCCAAATGTGCTCCACGTCTGGTATTTCTTTGATTCAAAGTGGATCATTATGATTGGTTTCCTTTGCAATATTTTGAAAATTCTAGTTGTGAATTTTCAGTAGCATCTAAGTGAGAAAAACCTAATGTTTTTAGTGGAGTTTCCAACTGAAACTGAAGGCATTAAAACATAAAAATATCCATCCATCCATTTTCTATACCCGCTTATATTTCTATATTTTTTATTTCTATACAAGATCACAGAGGTCTGTTGGAGCCTATCCCAGTTCATCACAGGTGGAAGGCAAGGGTACATCCTGGACAGGTCGCCAGTTTAAAAATGTGGGTTTAGAAATGAAAGTAGATTACTTTTCATACCTGAAAATCTGGTATGTGACACCTGCGATGCAGCTACTTTATTTACCTTTGGAGGGGCAACTCATTAGTGATCGAATTAGTCAAATTCATGAGAATAGGCGGCTGCAAGTTTCACAGTAACATAACATTCACTATATAAAACTACAGCTGGCAGCCAAAGTTGAACCAGTGTAATCAGGGAAAATACTGTCATCATTCAGGGATATCAGGAAAAATCTCAAATTGGTCACCAATTTGTAAGATGGAAATACATCTAGTCCTTCCCAGATGACTGAACTTCTTACCCGACGTCTAAGGGAGAGAAACTCATTTTGCAATCTTCCACTTTCAGTCGGCACCCACAATTCTTGACCACAGGTGAGGGTAGGAACATAGATCGACCAGTCATAAACCAACTAGTTCATTACTTTTAACATTTTTATTTACAAGAGTAATGAACAGAATTGGTGACATTAGCACCGCTGATGGGGGTCAACTCCCATCTGAGACGACTCTGACTTACTGCTAGCAACACGGGCCAAACTCTCTAACACTGCTGACATCAAAGTACCTAAATGTGATGGCGTAGGAATCCAGCTCTCCCTCTCTCTGTCGAATGAGGAAAGCTCCGTCTCTGGGAATCCTCAGCAGGTAATCCTCTGCCTGACCTCTGCTCAGGTTACTGTAGAACCACCTGCACAGCACAAACCCCAGAAAAGTCTGGTCATCTATCCGTCTGGTCAACACAAATACTATATTGACTAAGTAACGTCTGTATGTCAAAATAAAAAGTAGTCTTCTTTTCATGCTGGGAAAACATCCTGAAATGTAGTGAGCAGATACAGCATGTTTGTTGGTGAATGTGAAGGTGTGGAAATGACCGTAAGAGCTTGAAGTTATGCATGTGTGCTTAATGGAGGTGAGCGTGAGACTGAAGTCTTTACTGAGCTGATTAAACGTAATACAAAAACCTAAAAAAAGGAAACGTTTAAAAGTTTATTTTACTTATAAACAGCTGTGGAACTGATGATTTTTTTGAGAAAATGATACGTATTAAAAAGACTCTCTTGGGTTTTAGTGCATTTTTTCAAACATTTGTTGTGTTATTGGACAAACCCTTCTTGCAGATGAGCGTCAGGCTTTGGTACAGGGTCGTTGAGGCGCAGCTCGAAGTCCTGGCAGCGGAGCGGCATTTCCCTGTAGTGCTGGATCAGAGAGTACACACTGGGGAAGTGGAGGTTTGGCGTCAGGAAAAAGTATGTGTGCCCCCCCTCAGAAGCGGAGCGGATGCGACAGTGCTGAACTCTCCCATTACGCCTGCAAAAGAGTTTCTTTTGTTGATTTTGAAACCATTACATGGTGTTGAATTAAACTGAAGAGCAAGCAAAGGGCCACAGGCCTAGAGTTGAACCTGGGCACCCTGCAAGAGGACTACAGGCTACGTATACGGGGCTCCTGCTCCGCCAAGCGCAATACCAACAAAAAGCTTTTGTTATTTTACTTTTAAAAATGATATGAAGAATTGGGATCTTTACCAGAACGACAAGGTGAAATCTGTGACAAACGTGTCGCTTTGGCGGACCAAGAAGGCGCCGTCTTGCCCCCCCGTCTCTGCACAGTAGTCATGGATCAGGCGCTCGGCCATCAGCCGGCCCTCCGGCATGCGGCCCTGAAACCACGGTTCTGAACAGTGCAGCTCCTGGTACTGAGAAACAAACATGCCGTTGCTGTACACGTAACGCTTCAGGGGAAGGCAGCTTCTGTTTACTTGATGAGCAGATTAACTGTGTGTTCTTTATTCATAAAAATGAAAACCATGCTGCTTTAAAAAAATATATTTACAAAAATAGCTGCAGCTATTTAAAAAAAAGAAGAAACATTTACATTTAATGATCATTATGACTCATCATGACAAGTTTTGACATCAAACTGCATTCTGCAGCATCTACTTTTACCTTCCTTAAGTCTTCCTGCTCCTCCTCATACTCCTCTGCGTAGTACAGTTTGTCATCAGAGATCACACAGTAGTGCTTGTTCCACCGCTGACGAAGAGAGGAAACTCAACATGTTTGCTTTCATATACAAAACAAGTTGCTCAAACAGGGACATTTCCACAGATATCTAGTTTTTGAGTCACATCATGGAGAGTGCCACTGAAGTACAGAACCTTATTTAGTTGAAATATTGTTCAAAAAATGAATTTTAATACTGTTTCAGCGTATGATGTTATGGATGGTTGTGCTCCTTTTACAATGGGGTTGGATACAGGTCGTTTTAAAGTAGTTTTTATTGAGCACGTGTAAAAGTTCTGTGAATCTCAGTGTTGAACTGTCGTAAGTAATGCATATATGTTAATATATGGTTAAATACCAGTTAGGGATCAGGCTGGTGGACAAGATACTGTAAACTCGTTACAGGGAGAGAAGGAAACAACTGACCAACAACACAAAATGACGACAAAGGGATGGCCGAAAATGAACAATTTCAAAGGAAAACAAAAGTGCTACATAGAGAGACAAAGTCAAAAATGACTTAGCAAAACAAGTACTGTACCAGGAGAAACAAAATGATGACAAAGAGAAGCAAATTGGCTACAATGAAACCAAACAACTACATAAAGAGTCAAAACAACTGCAAAGAAAACTAAATAGCTACAGAAAAAAAAAAAAAATTAAGGGGAATTCAAGTGAAAGTGAACCCCTACACGTTGTAGGGTGTTTTAAACATGTTTCTACTTCTGTATGATTTCTACTTCCACTTCACCAAAGAAGGTTTCCTTCTTCACGAGTCTTAGCAGGAACAAGTGATGGATATATATGGAAACACTTTGTCTCAGTAACATTTCACTCTAAACACAAAGGAGACGCCGGCCTGACAGAAACACTCCTTCACTGGGCTGTTCTGTAACGCCAAAACATTTACATTTAAAGTGCACACACTCAAACTCTTGAATTATCAAAGGAATCCAATCATAAAAAAATAAGCCGCGTAGTTTGTGTGTTAGTGTGTACAGCTTCACATGAAGTAGGATACCGTGATCAGGTTTGAGATTCTTATCGTGGAAAAGTGATGGAGATGGCAGTATTCATTCTGCAGCAGAGCAACTCGGTCGCAGCCTGGGCTATAAAAAACTACCTTTAGCCATCAAGATATGAAGCAACGGTCAAACTGCTTTGCTTAGTGTGAAAAAAGAGAGATAGCTGGTTTATCTGGCTGGAAGGAGACAAAACACACCTCCCAAGAGCTTAAGAGCACAATGAACACAGTGTACCGTCTGTTTCATTCTGAAGAAAAACCAACGTGAAATACGACCTGAACTAATCTGACTGAATTTGTCTCAGACAATGTTTCAGGTAATATTATTTCTTGCAAATAAGACATGTTAAATATGTGAGCTACATCGAGTAATGTGCAAATGTTTAATTACTGATTAGATCCTTTTGTACCTCACATATATCTAATTATAAAGTTTACATAAAAACATTTTGAAAGAAAGACTGTTTAACAGTTTTTTGATTGTTGATTATACTTCGGCAAACTGGTAATTTGCTAAATAAACTGCACATCAATAAAGGTGCGTCACTTTACTCACTGCCCATTTATAGACCACACACACTTTAAATCTCTTCCATAAGTCATATTTCCGTATATATATATATATATATATATATATATATATATATATATATATATATATATATATATATATATATATATATATATATATATATATATATATATATATATATATATATATATATATATATATTATTATTATTATTATTATTATTATTATTATTATTATTATTATTATTATTATATTCCTTATAAAGATCTACTGTTTCTGTTGTTTTCCAAGTCACGATAAACAAGAATACTTACTGCCACAGCAAGAATATTTACTGCAGACGTAATCTCTGCCATCTCATGTTATCAAGTCATTACAGCAGTTGCTTAAATACAGTTAGACATGAGTTTATATTAAAGGAGCTGCAGTATCCCTCAAACACCTCTCTGACATGTTGCCAATACTGGTCTCAACTGTTTAAACACTGATGATTTAGTAATCATCAGTAATAAAGCACATAAAATGAATGTTTAACTTAATACATGTGTTATACACGTGTTTTTTTGAATGTTTCTGGCAGTACCTGATCCACAGGATCCCAGATCTCGAGATCTCCTTGTTTCTCGCCTTTCCTGAAGTCTTTGCTGGTGCCTCCGCCCTCCACGTTGAGCTTTTTGTGCTGCTCAAGTCAACAAGGAGGGTCATCGTTTCTCACTCATGAAACATCTTCCACAGATGCATAAATATACCGAAACGCCCCATACTGTACCTTGAGGATGATCTTGCCCTTCAGCTGTGTGGGAGAAGGCAGCTGCTCGGCCATGTGCTCCACAGGCTCGACCAGAAGTTTGTCTCCAAACACTTCTCTGAAGATCCGAGCCATCTGCCGCTGCTGATCTAGAGGGCAGTGCTCCTCTATGGACAGGATCAACGGGTAGCTGAAACAGGGAAGCATCGACATTTGAAAGGACTTTAAGTTAAAGTTAGTTGATATCTCCTAAAAATCTGCAGGGCATCCACAAATACATAGAGACACAAAATGAAAATGAGGAATAAAAAGACATCAAACAGAAAAAGGATGTTGGGCTTCTTACTCTGATGTGACAAAAGCGTGCTCGTTTATGGCTTTGACCACATCCTCAAACTTGATCTTGGTGGTTCTTGTCCAGCCGTGATAGATGATCGGCTCCCCGGGACCTTCCCAGCAGTCCACTGTGTATGTCGGGGGGAAACCACAGAAAAGCACAAGTTAAGTCCCCAGATGAGGCCTCTGCAAGCAAACTCAAGTCAAAGGGAAGATCCAAGTGCAATACTGACATTCAACACAGCGGCATCCCAGACGGAGACAGCGAACATAGGCCTCTGTGGACGACTCGCTGCGGAGCTGGTCACCTGTCAGGTAGCTGTGGAAGAAAAAACAGGTTCCTTTACATTCATGGAACAAAACGCATTGGCCATGTCTTTGCTGTCGTTATTATAATAATAATATATAATAATAAAATTCTATTTTTGTCTTTGTTTTTTTGTTTTTACTTTTGTATTGCTCGACGTCATTGTAAATGAGGGCTCGCCCTCAATGATTTTCGAGGTTAAATAAAGATATATATATATATTGTTTTTGTCTCCAGACTTTCTCTGTTCAATGTAAAAAAGGAGTTTAGTGTTATTTAATTCAATTATGCCTTGTGATCAGTTGGTTATTTTGTTTTTGTTTTGAAGTGTTGCTTTGACGTGTTTCTTTAAGACTTTTCTTCTCTTTTAAACTTCAATCACGCACAAAAAGACAAAAAGTAAAATGTTCACATCTAAGGAAAATGCCCAAAAATGTGTAAAAGAGAAACATACACTTAAAGTCACCCATCAACTTCTAACATACACAAAACCAGGCTGAAACAAAAAAAATGACAAATGATAACACAACACTACAAAACTCCAAAAACACCGTGACCAACAAACACAAGTACTCTGCAACAAGAGGAAACTAAAAGTGGAACGAGATTTAAAACTTCCAGAAAAAACATCCATTTCCGTAAGGAAATGTTCTGATATGACGTGTGTAGTTTGTGAGGATGTCGGGAGCCAAACTGACGTGTTGTGTGAGGAGCTGATCCAGTAATGGGACAGAGGGTTGTTCATGTCCAGGTTGCTGATCGCCGAGAACTTCTCGTCCCACACTGAATTCTCCTTGGAAAACAGGAAACCCAGGAACTGGAAGAGGAGAAAAGTTTCAGATGTTTTATTGAGTTCAACGCTTTAACCCGACGAGCCCTTGGTCCTCGTTTGTCCTGCATCATCCTGAGGGGGCTCCTCACTGCAGTGACGCTTGAGATGGGGAAATAAATATATGGGTTGTTCTTGTTTGGCCAAACTCTCTAAGTACCTCACTGACGGTGAACTCCGGATCGTTGGTCTTTCTCATGGTGTCATCAATAAAGGTGGTCATCAGTTCTCTGACCTGGTTCAGGTCGTTGGCCCAGGACTCCTGAAAAAGTTCATCAACTGCATGTGAGACAGTGACGGAAGCAAAAATTGTACTATTATAAACAATAACTAGTTTCTCTCTGAATTCATGGAGAGTGTGGTGAATGTGTCAAAACCATATGATGTAAAAGTATATGTTTGATACTTTCTAAAAACCCAACAGGTTTGTTGACACCACTGTCAATGCTGGTGATTGAGAAGATGACACATGGAAAATAAAAGCGCTGAAGAGAGAAGGTGATTGATTACTAAAGCTATAAAAATGTACAAATGTTACGTGTGAAAATAAAGTGCATGTACTGTATACATACATATATATATATATATATATATATATATATATATATATATATATATATATATATATATATATATATATATATATATATATATATATATATATATATACAGTATACTGTATAACAGGGCATATAATAGTATGGGTGCTTATGGGTACACATCGTCAAATTTTTTTTCTTTACAGGACTAAATTATAAACACATCAGACATTTTACTAAACTATTTTATTTTTAGACCCCAGTCAAATTCCCAATTAAAAACGAGCATTTTTCAGCATCTTTTTCCTGATGTGCTAATCGTTCCCTGCAGCTTACAGCATTTTACCTTTTGATCATAAAGGAGAAATCGTTGGAAATCATGAAGAAGAACCACTGAAGCCTCTGGTTTATCTGTGTTACTGCACCATGACAGAAAAACACAAACACAGTCAAATTATCTTCAAAAGTGCCTTTCATCTGAGTGAGGGGTTATTAGTTTCACAGGATGGTAAAAAAGGATAATCAAAACTGTACCCCAGAATAAAAGAACATGCTTCTTTTTTGAACTCATCAAGGATCTGAGATATAGAGAAAAAGGGAGTTGTATTAATAAAATGTTAAAGAAGCACAATAATAATAGTAATCACACATGTAAAACTTTACCTGATTGAACTCACCTCATTCTGTTCAAACATGATCAGGTTGTAAAATTTATGAAACTGCTCGAAGTCCAGACGGTCTTTCTTTGCTCCCACTTCCTAAAAAAAAAAAAAAAAAAAGTAAAAAAGTAAAAAAGCTTTGACTGATGCAAAAGAGTCACCTACAGAAAGTTCAAAACTTCCACATGGTGTGGGAGTGCCCCCCCGTCGCTCGATTTTGGCAGGGCGTGGCCGCTGAGCTGACGACACTCATATCAGAGACATTACCTGTGACCATACCAGTGTTATTACTGAATGATCTTTACGCACTTCCAGTCCCTGAACGTCAGAAACGGGTCATATTAGCAGGTCTAACAGCTGCTAAGAAAATGATAGCAGTACGTTGGAAGCCCCCTCATACTTTGTCCATCAAACAATGGATCTTGACTTTTCTTGATGTTACTTACATGGAGTTATCGACAGCTCGTATAAATGGGGCCAAAGAGGCTAATGTGAATATGTGGCTCACCACAGCTGAAACACTGAAGCGCTTGCTTTGATCCTCGTGTTTTTTTTGTTTTGTTTTTTTTTGTTTTTTTTGTTGTGTGTTTGACTTAACTTGCTTAGCACCGTGAGGATCTATATTAACTGTTTCACAAGTCCGCGAGTCTCTCTCTCTCCTTTTTTTATTTATTTATTTATTTTATTTTTTTTTACTTGCTTTAGCCGCCCTGTCTCGATTTTATTTTAATTTCATATACAGACGTCAAATAATTGCCATGGTCTTTTAATAGTTTATTTCATTTTATGTGTGTGTCCAGGTGGGTAGGGTGGGGGTGGGGGGATTGATGTAACAACATATTCAGTGCCAGTGCATCATTGTTTGTTTCTGTTTGAATGAAAATAAAATAAAAATTTGATCAAAAAAAAGAAAGTTCAAAACTTAATTCCCAAGTCGAGTCGAGTTTGTGGTTTGTTGAGCAGGTGGACATTTGTATCTCAGCAAATTTAACCACAGAGTCATACTTCTAGAAAAATTATCCAGGAAACTGAAAAAAAGAAGAAAAGCACCTGCAACTTTTCTTTGAGTGTTCGAGAGCTGGGAGCCTTGTAGTTGAGCATAGGAAGCAGAGCCTTTAGTTCCTTCACGCTGATGCTAGGAAGGACACAAGGAGACAGGAAACATCACTCACATCTGCATAGTATAACATTAAAAGACATTTATTATTGTATATCAAATACTCCAAATATTTGATCAATCTCACACTATATATTGTATATATAAATGTAGCTACCTGTAAACTCAATCTCTAAAATATGTCACCAGAATAAAGTTGCATAACATGGTAATACCTGAAAAATGTACTGATGTTCTTAAGTAAAGTTACTTAATGATGTATTTTACAATCCAGCACTCAACAAACACCTGTTATGGATACACTATGGAAACATTCAATCAAAACATGCATAAACGGTTTTTGCAGTTCAACTGTAACAAAGCCTATGAAGCCTTTTTTGTTTCTTTTTTTAAACTCAGTTAACTTTTCTGCTTTGATTTAAATAAGCATGTTTTAATGTGAGGGGTGGTCTGAGGGGCACCAAAGTGCATCTAACTGCAATTTGAGGAGAAGTCTGGAAAGCAAACAAGATACAGACAACATATTGATGTGCTTACCTGCTGGTCTTGGTCTGATTGACAGAATACATCTGCTTCCTCAGCCAGCTGCAGCACAAACATCACAGAGAGAAATCCCGTCATTCAAACCAGCAAAGTGACAACTTGGTTAAAAGTAAAAGGTTTTGACAGGTAACAGTTCTATGAAGTAGCTGTGGTAATGATAAGCCTGCAAGAAATTAATTGGGTCAGTGAGAAGTAATGATGGGAGATTTTAGTAAGAGGGTGTTTCTATTCGTCACATTGTTGAGACTCTACTTCCCTGTGGGGTCAAAGGTTGAGATCCCATTACTGTAAGCATTATATCATATTATATATACTATACGTTTTTCTTTTACCCTAGTGGTTTACCACCAGGACAGTAGGCAGGATTAGGAGTGTAGTTGTATGTATGCGTGAGTCCACCTCTCTATAAGGACCGGCGTGGGGGCTGCCAGAGCCTCTTCCCTCAGCAGTTCAAGCCCTATCAGCCATTTCTGGGCCTCCTCCACAGAATCAGCTGGGAAAATCAAAAACAAAGGCAGTATTAGTTGTAAAACTCTTTGTAGGAACTTTAGACGGGGATGCAACCAGCATGTGATGCCCGTCAGAACGTGTTACTAATGAGAACACATTTAAACACATCACTCACCTCCGAGGCTGAGGGTGCTGAGAACAAACTGCGAGCCGTAGAAGATGGTGAAGCAGGTGTGCTCATCGTGTTTGTCCTTGCCGTCCTTAAAGCGCTCAAAGTCCTTGGAGTTCCTCCCCGGACGAATCTCCCTGATCTCTAGAAGGTCCACTGGAGTACGGGTCACATGTTTGGAGCAGTTATTGTTTTTGAGGCGGAATAATAGTTTGAACAGTATAACCAAAACCGACACAACGTGACGGGTCTTTTTCAGTTTCACACACTTTCAGCAATCATATCAATAACACATTACAACACAAACTTCGACAGATCCTTCCTGCATGCTCAGTTAAACCTCAGCAGATGATCCAGAATGCAGCACCACGTCTGGTCTTCAACCAGAGCTCACGTCACTCCGCTGCTAATCTCTCTGCACTGGCTTCCAGTTGCAGCGTGCATCAAGTTCAAAGCTTTGCTTCTGTTTCACCAAACAATTACCCAAATGGCTCCTGCCTATCTTCACTCCTTCACCCAGAGCTACACTCTCTCTCAACAGCTCCGGTCAGCCAGTGGAAGACACCTGATGCTTCCACCGCAACTTCCACCCCTGCTGAACTCTGCACCCCCCTCCCCCCCGGGTCATCTACGTCCAGTGACTGTTCTTCACCCCACCACCCCTGGCCTTGATGGCACCTTGAATCACCTCTGGGCCCGGTTTTTCAAAAGGTTTAATCCGGATCAAATTGTTCCGGATTTAGTAACCCTTTTTTTTGCTATCCAGGATCACGTAATCCAGCTTACTTTTGAGCCGGTTTTTCAAAGCAACATCGGATTGGATCAATCTGATCCGGATAGAAACTTTTCAGGATCACCAAATCTGGATAACCAGTGCCCAAATAGGGTAGGAAACACAATGTAGAACTATAGATATGTAAAGAGCAACAAGTAGAATAGCCAGTGTGGGGTCAATGAAGTTTATTTGTATGTGAAACGAAAACACACACACACACACACACACAAAAAAACACCCTCTTGGAGACCCTGACCAACCTCCTGCATTCTGCCAGAACGAGCAAACAGGACGTGCAACAAGGGACGCAATAGTTAGACACTATTTCTGATTTGGATTTGTTTTGGATTTCAAAAACCAGTGATGCCATTGCCATTGCTTTGTTATT